>NC_034409.1:116014416-116240610 GCF_002078875.1 Numida meleagris | reverse complement strand
CGGCGGGGCCGCCCCATGGTCTTGCGGGGGCCGTGGGGGAGCCGCGGGGGCCCCGGCGCGGCGCTCGCCCTCCTGCGCGCCCTCCGCACTAGGATGTTGCGGCAGGTCTTGCACAGGGGGCTGGGGACGTCCTTCTCCCGGCTCGGCCACTTCGTCGCCAGCCACCCGGTGTTCTTCGCCTCGGCGCCCGTGCTCATCTCCATCCTGCTGGGCGCGAGCTTCAGCCGCTACCAGGTGGAGGAGAGCGTGGAGCACCTCCTGGCCCCCACCCACAGCCTGGCCAAGATCGAGCGGAACCTGGTGGACAGCCTCTTCCCTGTGAACCGCTCCAAGCACCGGCTCTACTCCGACCTGCAGACGCCGGGGCGCTACGGCCGTGTGATCATCACCTCCTTCCGCAAGGCCAACATGCTGGACCAGCACCACACCGATCTCATCCTCAAGGTAACCGCGGCCCCCGCCGCCTCCCGCAACAGTTGGGATGCGCGCAGGAGGCACCGCACCGCCGGCCCCGCGCTCCTTCCCTGCGCTCGCGTGTGTTTTATCCCAGTTGGGGCGGCTCGGGAAACTCCGACTCGCCGAGCGGCTGGGGGCACGGCGAAGGGCAGCGCCGAGCCGTCTCCCACGGCGAGCGCAGCCGGCGGCGCTGACGGCATCTATCTGCCCGCGGCGCGGAGCGGGACGTTCCCCGCAGCGTGTGCCGGAGCGGGGAGGACGGGAGCGAGCGTGTGCCGGGAGGGTCGAGCTCACCGGGAAGGGCTCGGATGGTGCGCAGAGCCCAGAGGTGTGGCAGGCTCAGCCCCACGTCCGCTCTGTTGCTGTACGGAAAGCCCGGGGGCTCGGCCCCGCTTTCCTCCCCGATGTCGGGCCGTCACGCCGTGCAGAACCAGCTTAAATTCTGTTCGGCGGCTCCGGGGAGTGCCCCTTCCCAAGCGAGAACATGGGCGCAGATAGCGCGCGCGCGGGGACTTTGGGGAGATGCGCTCCTCGCTAAGCACGGCAGTAACTGTTACAGTGGGCTCGTAGCTATTTTGTTCCTACTGAAGCCACGCGCAGAGCTGTAGTGCAGTGCCCCACCGTGTGCTCTGTTTCCCTTTTTCCCTGTATTGCCCGGCAGTGATGGGCACACTGCGCTGCTGAGCGCAGGCACGGCGATGTATGTCACTGCCGAGCGAGAAAACTCCAGAGGCGGTTTTCATTCCTTCATTTCCTTGTGCCGTGGATTGCATCCGCATCCAGCGCGCACAGTTACTCAGTCATAGGGTAAGGATGGCAATGGATTTTTTCTCTGCGCTGCTTTCTCTGGAGATCTGTGGTTCTATCGATAGCACAGTGACACACAAATAAATGCTACGCTGAGGCTCTCCACGAGCAAACTTCTGCGTCAGATTTATCATATCAGCCAAAGAGCCATAACTTAGAAAGTTGTCAGCATTTAACGCTGCCTCATTTTTAACAGACAGAATTTGCCAGCGGAACGGTTATTTCTTATTTGGTGAGATAATGGACACCATTGCCATTTGCCTGTTTACTCATACCGTTAATCTGACGTTGTCAGGCATCTTTGATGCATTATTTCCAACTCCTTACTTATCTAATTAATCCCAGCGTGCCTCCTGCAGAACTGATCCCATCCCTTGTCCCGGCTGTGTTTCTGTCTGCGCAGCCCGAGGTGCCCAGCAGGTCAGTACAACCACCCAGGAAGGAGAGCTCCTGGCTCCCCGTGTCACCGTGCTGGCGGCGACGCAGGGCCATATCGTTCTGTGTCAGCAGGGCTCACCGAGAGGAGGAGGCAGGGAGAGGAACCATCAAGGTTCTTCTACACGTATCCACGCATGGAGGGCAGAAGGGACGAAAGCCGTCTGAAAAATTCCCCCAGGCCCCAGGGCAAAGCCGGGCACCTCTAGGTGCTGCTCATCAGTGTCATCCCACCTGTGAGTGGGATTACACTGCTCACCTCCCCTTTTCTGGGCTCCCTGACCTGCTGTCCCCTACCTCACCAGTCAGGGAGTATCCAGCACTGCTGCTGCTGCTGCCCCGGTCACACGGAGGGGAAAGACGAGATTTTCTGTCTGCGGCAGAGGAAGAAGTGAGCTTCTATTATCATCCCCTTGGTAAAGGGATATGAAGTGGGGTCTGAACAGCTGAAACTTAGTGGTACTGTCAAAAATTAGTCACACTAACACCCTAATTAATTCAGTCATTATTGTGATAAGTTCTTTGGTGGCTTCTCTGAAGTGCTGTGGTTAGCGCAGTGCAGTTCTGACGGGCGCGCTGTCAGCCCGAGAAGCTCCGGGTGCCACTGCCACACAGCGCCCTGCTGCCTGGCTGGCTGGCAGAGGTGGGGAAGGGACCAGCCTCATGCCCATACCTCAGGTGTGTGCCCCGAGCAGGAGCTGACAGCCCGGGTGTGCCAGTTGGCCTTCTTGTTGGGCGCGCTACCTGCTCCATGCAAGACTCTGCTGCTCATTAGCAGGGGAGCATGTGGCTGCCTTCTATAATAGTTTTGACTAAATTGAGTGAATCTCCATCTGTAATTCTCATACCTCTCCCTGTAAATGCTCGAGCTATTTTTGCGCCTGCCATCCATTGCGTTTCCAGCTGGTCTGGTCATCCGTAGAAGAGAGGAGGGGGAGAAACTTAAACCTATCCTGAATTTCTGGCCATGAATAGATGATCCAATAAAAGCCTCTGGAGAGTCCTGGATGGGCAAGAGATGATCCTGAAGCTGAGATACACTGGAGGGAAGTGGTGAAATTGTGCTGGGCACAAGGCACTAGCTGTCAGTGTGCAGGGCTTCCTTCTTCCTCAAGATTTCACTCTGTCAAGAGAAAGAAAGATGGGAAGTACTGACATCCAGCTGAAGAAGATGTGTTCTTACTCCTATATTTCCAAGAAGTGTTTGGAGAAACACAAATAATTTGGATATCTGGTTTTCACCATCCTGCAGAAGTTCAGAAGATTGTGTAATTTCTTTACAACTCATCTAAGCCTAGAATCCAGCCTGAAAAGAGCGTAAGAGCAGCCCCCTACCAGATCATAGCCATGTTTCCACTTGCAGCTAGAAACTTGGCAGGTTCAGGGAACTCAGGCTCACTGGAAACACAGACTTAACCAGGTGTTTTGAACCCTTGAAAGTACATCCTGACTAAGCCAGGATTTGAGACACCCATTGTTTTGAGCCTCTTTATTCCTCCATATTTACAGTGAGTTAACTGCATTATTCTACAATCTAATTTTTTTAATGAAAGCTTTATTTTTTTCAGAAGAATATCCTCTCTTCCACTTTTATTATTATTCATTACATTAACACAGTACTATTTTTTTTTTTGCCAATGACTCTACTTGAGATGCAAAGATGAAAAGGGAATGAAATGTGACATTCCATTCTGAAAGGGATTGTATTTACAGTTTGTCTGTATGAAAATCTGTAAATGAAGGCTTATTTTTTTAAAGAAACCTGTCCTGACTACAGAGTTTCAGACTCTGGTTATGCATTGCCTCTCTCCTATGAACTGGCCATCAGTGGATATAGTTAGCTGGTTAAATACATATTGGCAAATACTGAAATTAGATATTCATGTATAAGGGCACATTTATTTAAGTGCTGCATAACTTGTGATTGTTGCAAAACAGGACAGTTGAACTCTAAATTTTTGCAGACCTCATACTTGTTTGGGTTTCTTTTCCTCCCTCTGCCTCTTAATTACTGTGTCTGTGCCCGTGTGTGCCTGCACACTCTGTCCACAGCCTGCCCGGATTTCCTCATTTATTTTCTATGTGTGAGGAAACTCGTGGAGGAAACAGCTATGTTTATGTTCCCATGTTTGTGTTATCTCTAATTGCTTTGCTGTACCAACATGGCACGCTGAAGCTATTGTTTCGGTGCTGGCAGTAGCAGAACTGAGGGCTGGGTCTGGTGCAGCTCTGACTAGCGTAAGCACCCAACCCTGCATTTCAAAACTTCGGTACTTCTGAATGCCTGGATGCAGACAGCCAGCTGCGGATCTAGCAATGGATAAGTAGTCTCCACCTTCTCTGCATAGCTCCCCGCACTCCCGGCGCTTCTAAAGGAATTGTCAGCAGAACAAATAATGAATTCTGCTACAAAAATTAAAGGATGAAGTCATGTCTTCAGAGCAAGGCTGTAAGATGAGGGGAAGAGTCCTAATACAAGAAAAACAAGGGTGTGAAAGCAGCAGAAGTGCAAGCCTGTTGTCATAGCAGCACAATGCTGCAGGGCTAAAACGTATCTTATGCGAAAACAGATGAGAATTAAGATACACAGGTGAGATCTGGGTGCAGCCAGGGAAGAGGGACAGCCAGGAGCATGCTGCAGAGAGGCAGCCCCCAGACATGTGGTCGTCACACCAGGTCCTGCCTCCCCTGGCACAGCCATTGAGGGGACAGAGCCTCTGGAGGGGATGTCACACTCCAGAGGAGGGCCCAGAGGTCAGGGACTGCCACACAGCCTGGTGACCGAGGCTTGGCCACCGGAGTCCAGGTAATACTGCAGGAGTGCAGCTGGCTAGCGTGACCACACAGAGGCTTCCTGACTAAGTGACTTGAAAAACAGCCTTGAAGTTGGGATGTACAGGAGAACCCCCCTGCTCCTGCGCAAGGAGAGGACAAGGGACTGAGCCATTGGTGAACATGATGGGCACACTGAACTTGCAGCTCTAGAGGTTTTGCAGTGAAATAGGGGCCATCTGCCATACCTCAGCTGGAGGAGCCCTTCGTGAGGGTGGGCACTGCATCATCTGCCCCGCAAGAGGTGCTATAAGGACAGAGAGACATGAGGTTTGTGGAGAAGGACTCTGGACAAGCTGATGTGTGATCAGCAACAAGAGTGAAGTCTTCCTCTCTGTGCCAGTCATGAGAAGTGGATTTCAGAGCCCTTGGTCAGGCTCCACATAATGGACTTGTGCTGCCCACGTGTCACATCCTCCAGTAGCAGTCAGCCTGAAAAATACAGCCCAAATCAGACTGTGTTCCTCTTGGTGAAACAAATCCAGGTGGACTTGCCATGCTGCTGAATTAAGATCACATTCTTTAGGAAAGCTTCTGCACTTCAGATTAGAAAAGTCTTAGCTCACAATTATCTGTAGCTACAGAAGTGTGTACATGTACATATATCCGCCAGCGTACATGTTTGAGCAACAATAGTTGCCCCTCAGTTGATGACTTGTGTTTTGAACAATTTTAGATTTTATTTACATGAAGATTGTTTGGAGAAGATACAATCCACAGTGTTTTGGACAGCTGAAAAATTAGTTGTAAAAAATACATAGCTTCCATAATTAGTATCTTAGCATCTTTACAGGAAATCTGATTGTAGGACTGCTGGAAAAGGAGTCCAGCTACAATTTCTAATGTGTTCTCCAAGCTGTTAGGATCAGCCAGCCTATTCCCTTGGCAGTGCATGCAGCCCTCATCCTTGGTTGGGAGGTTGCTGCCACCAGCAACCTCTGAAGCCCTGAATTAATTGCTGAAGGCCCTGAATTTATTGACAGGTATCACTGGACCCAGGTGCCCAGGCTGGCCCCGAAGCCTGGCCCTTCTTAGAAGCTCCTTGCCTTCCCTGTCCACGTCTCCTTCTGGTTAAAATACATTCCTAGTAGTTTAATTCTGCCCATGTCCACAGAGCCCACAGTGTTTTCTTTTGTGAATTAAGCTGGGAGCTCTGTCAGTCTTTTCTCTCATGTAAACCTTTTGCTTTTTCACTGAGGCGGTCTCTCAAAGTGAATAAAAAAGGACTCTGCAAAGATAGGACGTGACAAAGATTACTGAGATCATAGAGAAAGTGATGAAATTTATGGCAGTCCAAGAAAAGTTTTTTCCTCTCTTTGTTTTCCTTGGCACAAGTAACCCATAAAAATTACCAAAAGAGTGAGTGAGCTTTTCATGAGAGTGAAGCCTATATTGAAAACCATTGTTTTAAGAGTGAAGAAGTAGAAAGCAGCTCAGAGCTCAAATCACAGCTGGGATTTAAATCAATAATACATAATGAGTTCACTCGTTGCTTTATTTTTGAGCCATCTCAGGCCTTCCTCCATACCGTGTGATCAGATGTTTCTTTTTGTAATGAAAGCTGAGGTTCTTGGAAACAAATCACACCGCTTCAGGCGCCACTGGTGCTCAAGGAAATCACAGATTTGGTAAAAATGACAGTAAAAAAATAATGAGTTGGCAACACTGAAAAAAAGTGAAGCTCATATTTAGTTTTAACCATCAGACGAAGAGTGAAAGAATCAAATATTAGCAAAGATCTTACTCCCATGAGTAAAACGTGTCTGTATGTGCCAGCTCATTTGCGATAGGGGAAGACATATGTATATCTCACTAGTTTTATCTAGTTGGCCATTCATCGATTATATGTCAAGTAGCAAAGTGTGTTCAGGTCCTTATGATGAGTAATGTCACCTATAAAACAATGCACAGCATTGCTCCGCAGCAAAACCAAACGTTCTCACAGACTGCATGACAAGCACAGGCTAGGTATGTGCACCCTTTGCACTGCAGCCAGTGACTAACCCAGCTCCCAGGGTCAGGCTGTCCTTCCACAAGTGAGAAATGGGGTGAGAAATAGGGTAGTAAGGCGCTGGCACAGGCTGCCCAGAGAAGCTGTGGTGCCCCATCCCTGGAGGCACTCCAGGCCGGGTTGGATGGGGCCCTGGGCAGCCTGAGCTGGTGGGGGGCAGCCCTGCCTATGGCAGGGGATTGGAACTGGGTCGCTTTAGAGTCCCTTCCAACCTAAGCCACTCTGTGATTCTACGAAATGGGAACTTGATGAAGCCGACATGTTTACGGGCCTCACCTGCAGCCTCCATGCAGGCTGCATGGAGGTCTATGTTGCACCCACTGATGGTCCCTGCCTCCCTGTGCTGCACAGGTGAAGAGCTGGGCCCTCACGGGCTTTTATCGGGGTGGCAGATGGCAAAACATGGCCTTGGAGGGTTTCTGGGATTGGAGCATTCTGCAAGTGAATCAGCAGTTTCTGAGCCCTCCCTGCTGGGACAGGATCTGTGTGCCTTGTAGAAAGGTTCTTGTCATCTGAGTGAGCTGACCAAACCCTCGCAGCAGGTGCTCATTTCTGCATTACAAAGAGGGCTTCTATGCAAAGTGGTGGAACTAGAGGTCTTCTCTTCATGTGGCTCCTTGGATCTTCTGCAGGGACTGAGGAGAAAAAGCAGCATCCTGGCACCCCACCAGGCCCACAGGCCTCATCTGCTGCTGCTTGCAGGAGGGGATTTCTCTCCCTTTACTCCACCTTTACTCCATTTGAAGTGAACAGATCAGCAAGCATGGGGATTAAAGTCCAGAACCAAGGTGTTACCAAGCACAAATGGCTGAAGTAAGACAATACACTGTTCCAGAAATCTCTGCCATAGTGTGGGACACACAGAAACACTGTTTTCAGAAGGAAGAGGGAAATGGCAAGGGATGGGCACTATCAAAACATGGAGAGGGAGGGGTGTAAGTTGCTGTTTCGTGGAGAGATTTAGACTGGATAAAAGGAGAAAGTTTTTTACAGTAATGATAGTGAAGCATTGGCACAGATTGCCCAGAGAGGCAGTGGATGTCCTGTCCGTGGTGACACTCAAGGTGACGCTGAACAGGGCCCTTAGCACCCTGATGTAGCTGTAGGTGTCCCTGTTCATTGCCGGGGAGTTGGACCAGATGACCTTTAAAGGTCCCTTCCAACTCAAATGATTCTATGATTATATGAGTCTATGATTCTATGACTGAGCACTTTCAGCCAAAAGCAGTGCATGCTGTCCTGGCCAGCAAGCTCCAGCAGTGCTGCGCAGCCCTCGTGCTGCAGCACTCCAGCAGCACTCCCAGGAGGGGAGCTGCCTCCCAGGTCACTTGCACTGCTTGCTAACCAAGCAGTGGTTACGTGTCTCCCTTCAAGGAAAACTATTCAGGCAGCCTTTGATACTCTTTTAGCTCTCCATCTCTACTAATAGGATCAGCAAGGATAAGAAAACAGTTGGGTAAATGAGAATCTGGTGGATTTATTTAGGATGTAGTTCCCTGCTGTTCAGAACTGTGCATGATGACATCGTCCCCATCGGGGCAATCCATACTTCCTACTGCTAACAGACCCAGGCTCCTGGCTGCTCTGTTGGTGTGTCAGGATCGGAGCAGTGCAGGGCCCTGAGCCCAAAATCATGGTGCCCAAGGAGCAATGAGTATTCAGCCTTCTGCTGAAGATGTTATAGCAGCTGTGACAGCTGAGGTTATTTTATAACCTAAATATTAAAAGAAAGCGGTTCAGATGTATAAGGAAGCAAATGCAGCAGGGAGGAAGGGTAGGTAAATAGCAGCACACACAGTTTGATAAAACTTGTGTGACAGTTTCCCTTCCTCTGTTTTGTGTCACTTGATGGATCCTTTCTGAAGGAGTTGTACTGTTAATCCAATACTAGCAGTAAATTCCTTTTGTTGCTCCTAGTTGTCCTCAGCTGCACTTCTTTATATGACATCTGGCTTTACAACTGTTGTCAATGAAATACATACAGCAACTGCCATTGTAGAAAAATTAAAATCGGATGTCTGTGTTTGATTCAGTAAGCCAGGGCATTTTCCCCAAATATACCTTTGAATTCAGTGCCCTAAAACAGCTCTTGAAGAACTTTGCAAAAGCAAGCTGGGAAGATGGGAAGAATTCCCTACGCAGGCTCATTTCTTTGGCACTTTCTTGCAAATCTCTTAATTGATTCTGGTTTTAGAAAAAAGGTTGTGTGAGAACCCCTAATCTGTCAGTAGGAACTTACTTGTTCTCCCACCAAGATGGAAAATTTCTTTCTCACCGTGGTAAGGTCCTGTATTCTCCCAGTGCCACGAACAGGTTCGTTAGTTCAGTTCATCTCTCAAATCTGCCCTTCTAATGTCAGTACTGAACTGTTCTTCTGTAGAAAATAAAAACTGCTCAAGTGTGGAAAAAGCCCACCTCCAAGCTGCTGGAGAAACGCTGAGATTATAAGAACTTTGTATTTTTGCATATATGACATCAACCCGAGGAATGGAGGCGGCTTGATTAAATTTGTATCCATCACAGACAGTGCAACGTAACCATAAAATAATCAGATTGATAGTATCATCCAAATGGCATTGGTTTTATTTTTCTGCAGATAGGTCTGAAATAGCACAGAGATGTCGCTACAACCATTTAAGTTCTACAGACACAGGATTTTAGCCCTGAGTATTAGGCATGTCATCTGTTGTCGCCAGACGAGTATATGAGCTGTGCTGCTGTGCCGTGCGCTATCTTCTGCTTTATAATCAGTGTTTCTCTTCAGAAGAAGCTAGTTCCATCAGATGTCACTTAATCCCAGCCTCAACTGAGTGCAACAACCTGCTGTCCTCTCTGGGAAACTGTATGCAGGTACAAAACAAGGAATTGTGTTCGTGTAGCCCATCCTTTTTGTCTTGCTTAAAATCTGAAGGCAGAAAATGGCCATTCCCCCTCTAGGGACAAGCTGAGTGTGGGGTGCCAGCCTCAGGTGGTGCTGGCACTGGGCAGCAGAAGCAGTGACTGGGGGGGTCCCAGTGCTGAGGTTCAGGTGTCCCCATGCCCAGTGCAGGAGAGCAGGGGACACTCAGCGATGGGGGCTCAGGCACGGGGGGGAGGTGGTCCTGGCCTCAGCAGCACCCTCACGGGAGGTCTTGGTGTCCCTCACACAGTGAGCGCAGCACAGCAGGAGTAGCACGGTGACAGCGATGGCTCAGGATTCTACGTTTTCTGAGGAAAATACCCCAAAACCAGCTTGCACTTTGCAAAGACTCCTTACATTAGCAAGCTCAGCACTCCTGAAAAATACTGCAACCCCACTTGTTAGTGCTCTTCCCTTCATGTCTTTTAGATGTCTTGTTTCTTCTGCATTGATTAAAACGGATTCAGAAGGGGTTGCATGATTTTTCCGTGCTTTGTCAGAAGAGAGCGTGATCTTTCTGCCCTTCTGATGCTCCAGAATAACTGAACGTGCTTTGGATCAGAGCTCATGGAAAATTTCAGCAGGATGCAAAGCAGCAGGATGAAAAGGGGGGTGGCACTAAAAGCTGCCTGAAAGCAAACAATAAGCAGGGATAGCCCGTGGGCTCTAAAATGAGGGTTTCCTCTGATAAACAGAGAGGAGAACGCTGGTGACCCTTCTGTGACTTCTTGCTCTCGGGTAGGCAGAGGAATTGACGGGGTCGAGCGGGAGACAAAAAGCAGGTGGTTTAACCAGTGCCAGCTCCAACTGTGCCGATGGTCCCAGCCCTTCTCCACGGGCTGCACCCTAGCTTCCTCCCGCAGCCTGGGGGTCACCGGCGTGACGGCATCCCCTGAGCCAGCCAGGCTGTCCCTGCCACCCCAGCTGCCCGCGTTACCAGCAAGGGACGCAGGAGAGTGACGCTGCTGTTTTAATGCATGCTTCTTTTTTGCGCTGAGCGTGCCGTGAGTACCGCAGCCACCAGAACGCTCGCTGCCGTTGTCTGGCTGGAATAGGAGAGGGACGGAGGCCGCGAGCCGCTGTTGCTCTGGCTGCTGCCGAGCGGGATGAACTGATGAATAACGTCTGTGATTTCTCTTTCCCTTGTAGTTGCACTCTGCTGTGACCAGGATCCAAGTGCAAAGACCTGGTTTCAATTACACGTTTGCCCATATATGTATCCTGAACAATGACAAGACATGCATAGTGGACGACATAGTGCATGTGCTGGAGGAATTAAAGGCTGCTCGTTCTTCTAATCGAACTAATTTTGCAATCACTTATCCGATTACTCACTTAAAGGATGGCAGGGAAGTGTATAACGGGCATCAGCTTGGTGGGGTTACTGTGCACAGCAAAGACCGGGTGAAGTCTGCAGAAGCCATTCAGCTCACCTACTACTTGCAGGCAATCAACTCCTTGAATGACATGGTGGCAGAAAAGTGGGAATCCATTTTTTGTGACACTGTTGAACTTTTCCAGAAATCCAACAGGAAAGTCAAAATGTATCCTTTCACTTCTTCTTCGCTGAAGGAGGATTTCCAGAAGACGAGCAGGGTGTCAGAACGCTACCTGATCACAAGCTTGGTCCTTGTGGTCACCTTGGCCATTCTCTGCTGCTCCATGCAGGATTGTGTCCGCAGCAAACCCTGGCTTGGCCTGCTGGGATTGCTGACCGTGACCCTTGCCACCCTGACTGCAGCCGGGATCATCAATCTCACTGGTGGGAAATACAATTCCACCTTCCTGGGGATCCCCTTCGTCATGTTAGGTAACTATCTCCTACTCTCTCTTTTGTGTGTTTGTGCCTCCCTGACGCCTTTCCCAGCCGGCGGAGAAGCAGCACTGCATGACTCCCAGTATCTGCTCCCTGTAACACTGCCCCGTGCCAAATCCGCACCGCCTCATTTCCTAAACAGCTTGTGCCGTGCCCGGACGTTGCGATTATTTCTGGGTTTCTGCTGTATGGCGCAGTGCCCACGTGGTGGTGAGGACCAAGTACGTGCTGCTGCCATGCGCGGTGCAAGGAGCCCTGCTGCTGCTGCTCTGCGTTTCAGTGGCCAGCATTAGGAGACCTGCGCGTGGCTCTCTTGCTGGACTGGCAGTTATCAGCTGCCCTGACAAATAAAGGGCGGATGGAGAGCTCGCTCCTTGGCAGAGCAAGGTGACGAAGGGCAGGAGCTCCCTGTGCATTGTGCTGCAGCCCCTCGCCGTGCTGCGGGATCTTTTCTGGAGGATGGGAAGGAGGGCAGGAGGAGGGCAGGCAGCTCCTGAGCTACCATCTCGTGCCCTTACGTTGGTGCCAGTGGTTCAGAGCGTTTGCCCTCCAACCAGACAGGCAGGGGGCTTTCCAGGGGGCAAAGGGAGCTCTGGGGAGCTCACAGCCTCTGTGTTTGTGTTTGGTTCACGAACAGCGTGAAAAGCTCCACGCGCCATAGGTGTTTAATGTGCCCTCGTTCCCAGCATTATTTATTTGTGGAGAATAATACATGCATTGATTTGATCACAGCTTTCCCGGCTGAAAATCAGTGCTCAGGAATACTTAAGATTTCAAGAATAAGAGTGCCTTCACTGACTTAGTCACATCATGTGGTGATACGTTGCGTTTCAGCACAGCTATTTTTATATCGAGCACCAGGTTCCTATGCCATGCCCGTGCTATATCTGCAGTATTGTTGCACTTTAATTAAAGACTATGCTTCAGTGCCTCACACTACCAGCTAATGTGCAGACTGTATTTGGTGACAAAGAGAGTTCAGCTACACTGCATCGGCTGCAGCGTGTCACTCTTGTTTTCAGATGACATCCGTGTAAATTAAACTGCCTCCCAATCTAGAGGAGAAACAGCAGAAGTCAGAGTCGAAGGCTTTCTGACCTGAGTCTTTGTTTTCTTTTGTGGGTTTTTATGTTTATGTACATGATAGAAAAATCTCTTCCTCAAAGTGAGTAGTTTGCGTAAGCTACAAAAGAGGAGCCACAGCAGGAAAACAGTCTGAAGTGCAGCCACAGAAAGGAAAGTACCTGGGGAAGGTTACTCTGAAAAATGAAATATTACCTCTTTTCAGGGAGCAAGGCTGCAGCTTTCTGGGGCAGCCTTTCAAATCATGAGGTCACCGATAGTGGCTATGCTGAGATTTGGAATACTTAAATACTACAGATCATTATGAAAAATGCCACACTTGTAGTGCTCCTGACAAACTGTTTTCATTATTTTTCTTTTATTTTTTCACGTTGTTTCTGGTTGTCCTTAGTGAGTTTCAGATGCACAGCTCAGCTCTCGCTGCGAGCAAGCCAGGGCAGAGCAGCGCGTTCATGGGAATCTCACACGCTTCCCTGGCTGCACTGAGTCTCCCAAGGGGTGGGAGCATCAACAGGTGAACAGAGGCACTAACGGCTTTTAGGAGTTTTTAATGAGAACTACTTTAAACCAGCAGATAGCTGGAAAGGCATGACCTTTCTTTTTTTTTTTTTCTGCTGCAGTAAAACAACAAGATTCATCATGCATTTTGAAATATGTTCCATTCCTGTACATCGCTTTGCTTGGAGAGGATAGTTTAGCTCAAGGTAGCTGAACGCTGGAGGCACAAACCACTTTCCATTATAGCTGGCTGAACTACTTCCACTTAATTTCAGTGACCATCGGATTAGATCGTAGATTAACTGACCTTTAGAAAGTTAAAGGATTTCTGGCTAACAGTGTAGTCCCATAGCTATTACTCATAATCTCATGGCTAAAAGCAAAAATTAGACAGAACGCTTACGCTGGACACATTTCAGGCAAGGCCCCTCTGCTAGTATAAATCATTAATGAAGTTTCCCTGGTTTGTAGCAACTGAGGATTTTTATCTTTCCATCAGCACTGTGAATTGAGGGGGCTCCCCAGACATAGTCTGACCTCTGCTGCAGGACAACATGATGTCTTCCCCAGCTCTGTCCCCTTGGAGCTCTTCCCGCTGTCACTCACCGTGCTACCACTGCAGCATTGGCATCATGTCTAACACGAATTCCCCTTTTGCAACTCAGCTGCCCTTATTCATCCACTGCATCTGGAAAACAATGTATTGTCTTTTTTCTTGGCATATTTGGGAACACTTCCAGTTATGCAGTCCTCTTCTGTTCCATCCCAGCTTCCCTCAGGTGGTTCTTCCTGGCCTTGCAGCAAACTCATTGCTCTTGGCTGCTCCACATCCTCCATGGAGTGCGGTGCCTGGAGCTGGGCGCGGGATTTGGGCTGAGGCTTTCAGCACTGAGCAGAGTGGGAGGATTATTTCACACATCTCACATATGGCACTCCTGTTCATCTATCCCCACATGACATTCGTTTTTTGCAGCAGTCTGAAATGGTTGGCGTTCGGTTTGCGGCACGCGGTAGCTCACCAACCATCTGTGCTGCTTTCTGCCGTGTTTGCACAACCGGTTGTTCCAGCACGAGGTTTACCCTTGTCCTTGCTGAACATCTCATTTACATCACACCATTGCTCCTGTTTGCTAAGTTCACCCTGATGTCATCACTGCTATTCCAAGATACATTTGCTGAAGCTGGTTGGCAGTGTTTTGCGGTTACCCACTTTCTCGTATTTTCAGGAATTACTTTGGGAATAGCTCCAGTCGTTCATCCAGCCATAAGTTTGTACTAATCATTTAGACAATATGGCTGCAGAACCCTCGGTTCGATGCGCTCTGCAATGCTCATTTTTACCCATCATGTTTCCCTTAGCGTCCCTCAGCACCAGCCATTTCCAAGAACAAGCGATCTGCAGGGAAGGGTGCCAGCCTCTGTGTGTGTTCGTCCTTAGCTTCTGCACCACTGGGACAATTACAAGCACTGAAATTAGCGCGGCTAAGCAAGCTGCACTCCCAAGCTCAGACAGAGTGAGCAGACAGGAACATCTTTTGCTTTCCCCACCTGTTAAATACAACATACGACTTTAAACCTCTTGTGCTTTGGGTTTAATCACCTTCAGGGTAGTGTCTCCTAATTTATTTTCCTCTTTAATTAAGGCAGGTTACCGTAGCTCAGCTGATGAAAGGTAACTCATTGAGTTGCGGTAACGCAGTCACCGATGCCTGCCTGTACCTAGGGCTGATGCCTGTGCAGGATTCCTCCTGCATGGAGGCCAGCAAGCTGCGTGCTCCCTGCACCTCCCTCTTCTCCAAGGAAGGCTCATCAAGTCTGGTGGGGATCTTCTCATAAGCTTGGCAGGCTCCCACCATTCTTCTGGATGTGTTTAGAGTAAGCGTATGCCTTGCCGGTTCCGTGAAGCTATCACCACCCGCACTTAGCAGAATCGTGTAAGAGCATGGGTACTCCCATGCCTGGTTCACATGAAATACTTGGCTGTGCTGAGTCTGTCCACTTTTGACCCTAGGAATTATATACCAAAAAAAAAAAAAATTCTTCCTAATTTGGGTGAATTTAAAATAGTTGAGTTGTGCCAGCTGAGAAGCAGAAACAAAATTCTGATTTCCTGCTGCCCGCTCCACTGAAATCTACAGATGTTTGGTCTGGCACAGATGCCAATGTATTCATCACAAGTTTCCCTTACACATTAAGTGTTGTTTAATAACTGCCAATCCTATAAAAATACCAGTTTCCTCAAAAACATAGAAAAAAAGAGTGTCACAGAACAAGGCACTGAACAAGCAGCAGTGCTGGCTGAGTGAGGTTCTGGCCTGAGTTTCTCACCTCCTGCAGGTGCAGCGCAACACTAGGCATGGGGGCTCAGAAGCAAATTGCGTGTTGCCCTCTGTCCTTAAGGGGATGCCCAGAGGGGAGGGACACAGCTTTTCCCAGCCACCAGCTGGGTGGCAGGGCTCAGCTCTGTAGAGCGATGGTGGTGCCAGGCACTGCCAAATACGGGAGAGACGCAGGGCTGGCTCCACACGCTTATATTTAGCCTCGGGTCCGAGGTGGAGCTGGCACAGGAAACACAGCTAGCAGTTAGGAGAGCAGCTTGAGTTTGAAGCTTGCTGTAAACTGAAGGGGAGCAAGCCTGGTGCCAAAGCTAACACAACAGGGAGGGACACCTGTTCTTACTGTATCCCTCACCCCATGCTCCTGTGTCACGGCACCCACGGCAGCTCCTGCGGCGTGGTCACGGCTTCTGGATACCGGCTTGGAGGGAGCACAGGGGCAGGACTGTGAGCTGAGGGCTCTGCACCAGGACCATGGGGATGCTGGAGGGTGGACAGCAAAGGTCAAAGGGAGAGAAGGACTGGAGCAGCCAGCAGCCAGTGTGCAGCCCCTGGGGAACACGAGTGCTGCGGAGCTGGGCCAGCAGGGCTCAGGGCCCCCAATCAGCTTGCAAGGTACCAGCCTCACTAGGGAATTGTGACATATGCCAGATTTGTAAGCCCTAAAAGCATTCGTTATCTCCCCTATCAAGCACCCATGTGTTTGCTATATTCAGTAAAACCAAAGTGTCAATTCTGGTTACATATAAAGATTTACAAAGAAAAAGAAACATCTCCCCAGGTGCCCTTCAGTCCACACGTAAAGGTAACAGACACACAGATGTTTGACTTTGTATAACATTTTTCCACCGTTTTCTCTGCTGTCAGCTAATAAAATTGTGAAGTGTACTGAGCCTCTCTTGTCTTTATTCCCTGCACTGAGCTCTCTCACTTCTCTTGCCAGCCTGACCCTCCATCCCTGCCTGCTGGGGGAAATGTGCTGTTCCTCAGCTGGGACATCACCCTGCGCTGCCCCTTGTCCCATTCTCCTCTCCCTCATCTCAGCTGCTTTTTGGGGCAGCTCCCTGCAGCGGATCTTGCCCATCTTCACATTCCAGGTGCAGCATTTCTTCCCTTACCCCAGAGCAGCTCTCAGGGTGTTTTGTTTTTCCCCAGCTTCCTTTGTCTTTTTCTCCTGCTAGCCATAGCTTTTCCAGCTCCAGCCCTTTTCTCGATGTTCCTCAATAGCATCCTTAGCTCCCAGATAGTTTCCCACCGTTCCCTGTAGTAAGATTGCTGCTGCTTCAGGTTTCCCAGTGATTTCCACTGTTCATCCCTTGCATATTTTGCTCTGCCAACGGCTCCAGGAACACCCTGGAAGTACACTGCTGTGTTTTTTTTTGTCACTCCATCTGCTCAGCCTTCCCAATTCAATCCTGCTCTGCTCAGTTACGTTCCTAATCAGGTTTTTTTGTTCCTCGCCTCTCTGAGCAGCCAAGCATCTTCTGCAGACCCTCAGCCATCTCCTGGAGGGGAAGGCCCCCGGTGCAGCCCCTCTCCCTCGGCCTGCTACAGTCTTCTCACCCAAGCCATGGCTCTAAACCCATGGGCAGGCAGAGGAACCACCTCCTTCACCTGCAGGCCTCTCTCACTCCAGTTCTCCTCCTGACAGATCTGTTGCCCTAAATCTGCTGAGGAACCTGAACACCAACAAGCCACTGAGGCATGGAAAGGAAATAGGTTTAAAATAGTGGCAGTGTTTTAGACACTGTCATGCCAGCCCTTTCTTGAGCAGTGCAAGAACTGCATGTGAAGCCAGGCAGGTGTGGCGGCGGCATGGCCACCATGCACCCATGTTCCCTTTTCACCACCGCAGATCCCAGTGAAGCCTTCACATACATATGAGCTCCTTGGCTTCAGAAGCATAGCAGAGACTCAGGAAATACAGTGCTTAATGGAGAAGAGGAGCTGTGAAGAGAAGCTGTGGTTCCCCATCCCTGGAGGTGCTCAAGGTCAGGTTGGATGGGGCCCCGGGCAGCCTGAGCTGGTGGGGGGCAGCCCTGCCCACAGCAGGGGATGGGGCTAGGTGGGCTTTGAGGTTCCTTCCAACCCAAGCCCTTCCATGATTCTCTGATACTTTGCATTCTAGACTCATGATCCACGGAGACCTGGGGAAGGTCGTTAGGAGTTGATGCAACTTTTCATTTTAGGTGTCTGTTGTCAGTGAGGTGGTACACATTCAATGCCTCTTGTTAATGGCATTCCCTAAACAGGAGGTAGCTGAGAGGCACATGTGGCAGGGGACTGCCATTTTCAAGTGGTGAGACCTCTGCGTTCTGGAGGAGGACACTGGTGGAGATGGATTATGTTGAGTTAAATTAGAATGAGTATGCCTGAGTTGTTTTGGTTTCAGCTTTCTCACCAGAAAAGGCAGCTTGAAGTGTGGTAAACTAATCCATATTCCACTGGGCCATGTTCCACAAGGAAAAATCTCCAAGAAGCAAATGATATTCTCACTTGTGGGCTTAGAAATTCAAAAGAGATGTAAAAGCTGATTTTGCCCCAGATAACACTCACTGTGCCTTGCTCTGCCATCAGTAACTGTCAGGCACGGTGTGTCACTTGGCTATTCTGCTGCGTGGTGAGCGTTAACCTTTCACAGATGATTGCAGGTAGCTTTCATTTACCTTTAAGTAATTGGCTTTTTTACACAATGTGCATAAAATCTGTTGAAAGCTCACTTCAGGGGGAAAATCGGTTTGCAGTTCTCTAAGCATGTCAGATGCAAGACAAGCCCGGCAATACTTAACTCTACATCTGACAACCCCCTTGGCCAGCAAGGCTTGAGGTCCATGCGTGTCGGTGAAGCTTGTTGGCCACACCTGTCATTCCTTTGCCACCCTGGTGCCAGACTTCCCATCCCAAGTGGCCACTCTACTCCCCGTGTCCTCCTCCTCCCAGCCAGACCAAGCACTTCTGGCTCTGCTTCAGTTCCATCAGGCCAGCTCTGCAGAGCGTTCAGATAGGCAGTAGACAAGCATGCCGCACAGATATAAATATTCCAGCAGCTAAAATCAAATTTCACCAATGCTCAGCTCCTTCCGTCGCGCTGAGTGAAATATGACTTTTAACTTTTGCCAGGTCTTTTCCAAAAACAGAGGAAAGTAAGTCACACGTTTAAACAGACTTGACAGTCTGCTATTTAAACACCAAAACAAGCCTTTACCCACTCTTAAGTGGAATGAAATATTCCCTGTATATCTAAAAGTAGATCTTGAACCGTAACTTGCTTTGCTTATCTTTCTGAAAAATAAAAAAGCCACTCAAGTTTTCTCTCAAACATATTTCTGTTTTTAAAATCTGCTTATCTGACATTCTTGCTACCACTGTAACAACAAAAACTCAAATATTAAACTCCTTCAATACTAAAAATAATGATTCAAGCAAAACAGCATTTTCCCAAATGCTAAACCAGTCTTTTTAACTCTATTGAAATAAATGACACTATTCAAGATTAACCACGTAGTTGCTGAATTACCCATATATTGTCATACGAGGGCTGCTCTGAAAGTAACGCCTCCTATTTTATGATGTTGGCGCATGATGTCAAAAGCAGATATTGGTGGTATGGCAGTAGCGGTTGAACCATCCCAACAATATTCCATTACATTTTGTTCCATGCAACACTTGAATTCCTCCATGCAGAAAAAAATGGCACCCGTTGACATTCATTGACACTGAATGTTTCTGGAGACTAAACAGCAGATTTGAGCATGGTGAGGGTACATTTCAGCAGTAGTGACAATGACAGTGGATCACCTCCACCGGTGCAGATTTTTCCGAGCACAGCATGCAAGCTCTTGTTCATGGCTGTTGAAAATGCATAGCTCATGACTCTGTTCAAAAGCAGTCTTTGGTAGCTGAGAATTTGCTCTATCAAATAGTGTTACTGTACTCTTGGTAGCTGTTGTAGCTTCCACATAAATAAATAAGAGGCATTATTTTTGGAGCAGCCAATGTAATAAGTCATTTGAGAGATTTGAGTAGAACTTGGTATGATTAAAAAAATTTTTGAAAATGCAATATTAAGTGCGAAGATGACTTTTTATAATGCATAGCTTTCTTATCCACTAAAAATTAAAAGTGACAAACGATGTTACTGTCATTGCTAATTAGTTTTCACGGTAATATGAGGACTATGAGTACTGAGGCATTGTTTAGCTCTAGTTATTTAAAATACTTCTGCTCTTTGCTTCTCTTCTCCCAGTAGAAAGAAAAATTACAGGACTAACTGCATCTGTCTTGTGTGTGTGTGTGTAACTTCAGAGCTAAGGGCTTCTGTCTAGAATGACTTTAGTTTTGATGGTATCATATAGATCATGCTCTTAAAATAAGCTTGTGCTTTGTGTCAGCTTCTGAGACATCTGCCCATTGTTGATTGTTTGCTGTGAGGAAAGATGGTGTTGGGGAGTTTATAACTGGGACACATCCTGTACCCCAGTATCACTGGTCCTGAGTATTTACAGCAAGACAGAAAGCGTGAGGGTGCATCCTTTCCATCAGCACATAATTTGTGCAAATGTGCACTTAGTGAAGAGGAGTGATTCAGAAAGGGCGAACCCTGACCAAAACAGACAAAAGCACAGAGAGTGCTAATCCTACACTGCATTCTCAAAAATTATCTTTAGAAACAGAGAGAAGATGGGATATTAAATCACACATTCAGAAAGCTGAGATCAGAACGATGCAGGGCAGCGGATCTGTGTGGGTGTTAGGAGCAAGCTAGCCCCTTTTGCGCTGTGCTTGGAGGCTCTGCACAAGACCTGAACGAGACAGAAACCTTGTGCTGGACTGCAAGACACACACTGCTTTCCTGCCTACGCACTGAGCAATCTGAGCGCAGGCTGAACAGCCCAGAGAGTCTTTCTGTAAGATCTAAACCTAAAAATAACGCTGTGGTCTCCTAGCATAAAGCACAGAGCACCAGCTGATGATTTCTTCTCTGCGTGCAGCAGCTCGTGCTGCGTGGTGTGCAGGGACGCTTGCTCTGCATTGCTGTGCTCCTGTGGGCACAGCCACCCACAGCTGTGAAACACAGCAGATACTTCCAGCTTAGTATTAAACATCTCTCTTAGCTTCCTGCCAAGTAAATACAGCACAAAGCACAATGATGATCTCTCAGGAGACTGAGGCAGGTTTTTGACTGGTGTGAATACACCAAGGTGCTCGTGTTTGTGGTCCCAGCAGCAAGCTGAGGATCGCATGGGCTTACCCAGGGCTTTCTGGCTGGAATGGATCTAAGGGAGCCTGGGGAGATTGGCCCCAGCAATTGAGGGGGAATGGCTGTATGCAGATGTAAATCAGCCCCAGAGCCTGATCTGCTGCTATTGTGCCTTAGTGCCCAGCAGACCGACATATACCATAATCTCAGGAAGTATGCTTCTCTTTTGGGGAAGATCCCAATAAAGCTGTTAACATCTGCAGGCATAGTGTGCCTTATTGATATAGATGTAAAACGTCCTAGTCTTTAAGACAGTAACTGCAAATACCGAATCTACCCAACGGCACTATATGTTTGAGATATGCTGCCATACCTGTAATCCAGTTATGACATAGGGTAAGGAAGGCATTGTGATCTGTACAGCCAACACCTATACTAATACCTCCTATCTCGTTTTTCTCTCATGCATTTTCCTTAATCCAATTACCATACCTGCAGGCAGCCTCCACATTTATTTGCCCCTTGAGCCTGTGCTTGGAGATGTGAAGTAAAGTCAGGCTGTGCTTGTGTGCCTGGCACTTCACTTGTGTTGGGCAGGAGAACGCATTCAAGATGGTCAGCTGCCTACAGTCAGTGACCTATAGGTGTTAATCTGCACTGAAGTGGATTGCCAAAAACACTCAGACAAATGTAGAACAAGCAAGTTGGACTTGCAGGGCATCCAAAGGAGGGCTACAAAGATGGTCAAGGGCTTGGAGGGGAAGACAAATAACGAGCAGCTAAGGCCCCTGGGTTTGCTCAGCGCAGAGCAGAGGAGCTGAGGGGAGGCCTCATGGCGGCTGCAGCTCCTCACAGGGAGCGGAGGGGCAGCGCTGAACTCTGCTCTCTGGTGACAGCGACAGGGCCCGAGGGAACGGCATGGAGCTGTGTCAGGGGAAGGGCAGCTGGGGGTTAGGGAAAGGTTCTGCACCAGAGAGCGGTGGGCATGGAACAGGCTGCCCAGGGCAGTGGGCACAGCCCCAAGTGCCAGAGTTCAAGGAGCATCTGGACGCTGCTCTCAGACACAGGGTTTGATTTTTGGTGGTGCTGTGTGGAGCCAGGGGTTGGACTCGGTGATCCTTGTGGGTCTCTTCCAGTTTGGGATATTCTGTGGTTCTGTGATGCTTTCTTTGCTCAGCAGGACTGTTTGGGACAGGAAGGCGCACACTTTGAGATGTCCAACTGTGCAATGTCCACCATTCACACCACAAAGCTGCAGTTGTTACAGCACAGTTATAGGTCACCAACTTGATCTAGAATGATCCTTGTGTGTTGCAAGAGTGTACTGATGGTGATTTAGCAGTTCAGGTCAATCCGCACCACTAAATTGTGATAAACTTGGGGAGACCTGATGTGTAAGTTAGGGTTGGTTCTAATTATGTTTGCATGCTGAAGGATCTGGATTTGCTCTATTATGTTATTATTTTAGCGTAAATAAGTGTATGAAGCTGGATGTTTCCTTCAGCTGGATACAAATTCTCTTGCTCTGTCTGCCTGTTCAGCAGCACTGTGAACCTGCAGTATGTTCTGCATTAACACTGTGCCTGCTGGGAGAGGCCACCTGGAGCAGGTCACCTGTGTCCTCAGCAACGGGTCAGTTACAACTCCTGTGGCAAAGGGAGTCAGGATTAGCATTTTCACTTGGCTTTTCATAAGGTGGGTGGTGACGAACTCACTGATCTATCTGGAAAAAGTAAGTCAGCAGAGGGAAATTGTCTCAGCCTCTTTGTTGACATTACTGTGGAAAGAAATCACATAGCTGAGCAATGTACATTGTTATTTTTAATACTGTCAGCTAGGAAAATTCATTGCACCTTCATTATATCATATGTTATTACAGATATCGTTTTGGAAAGGGCAATTCCTGCAATATGATGCTGATCTCCCACACACTAATTTTGCACAAGTGCAGTTCCTGAGAGCTTGCCTGTGCTGGCAGCAAGATAGGATGTGAATTTATAGCATCCTAGCTATTCTATGTTAATTCACCCAGTGTTTGTCTCTGTGGATGATATTTCACTCCACTTTGAATGTGAATTAAGTTGTTCTTCCAGATTTCCACAAAGAACACTGATGCAAGATAGCCAGTGCTCTGTAAATTTGCACACTTCTCACTACACACTAAATTCCTCTTGCAGACAAGTGTTCCTGTTCGCTGGGATGATTTCAGACTTGCATTAGCCTAAGTGAGACAGCATTGCTATAGCTGAACCAATAGTGTTGGAAGGATAGAGTCATTACGATACAGGCAAAAACCTTAAATCAGAATCCAGACTTAAGCCTAGTGACAGCCATGCTTCCACGTCAGGCTTTGCTGGTCCCGTTCACAAGGACACATCTATGCATCCTGCCATGACTCATTCCCATTTTCAGCCCATCGTTCATGCCATTGGTGTCAGGAAAACAACCTGGATTAAAAAGTAACTCTCAAAAAATGTCGTGAATGTTTCTAATCTCAGTCATCCCCTTAGTCTGGTGTGGAGAGCAGCCCTAGAACCAGGAGCCTTGGGAGCAGCAGGCGAGCAGCAGGCTCCCATAGGGGAGGAGGAGCATACCAAGAGATGGAAAGGACCTCTCTCTCCAGCTTTGCTGCCAGAGCAGCCTGCTGCCTTGGGAGCTCCCTGTGCTTGTACTGGGACTTTGTGAGCTGGAATGCTGGTGGTCAGTGGGCATCATCTGTGCTGGTGCAATGTTCACCCTGGCTGAGGCAGAGATCAAGGGGTGTTAAGCTTTGTGTGCAACTGCCTTAAAGTGGGAAGAATGAAATTAATTGCCCATAAAACGGTGCCTTCCAAAGGAAGCGTGGAAGAACGCAACTTCAGGGCCTTGAGGGAGGTTTTATTCAGAGAGCTTTTGCTCAAGTATCAAACACACACACAGGCACACAACCTCGCAAAGAGCAAGAACAAAACAATGAGACCCACAACGTGCTGTTATTCTGTAACTTCGTAGATGGGTAAAACTGCAAGGAAAGGAACGAGAACTTCACTCTCAGTCATTCCCCTTACTTTCTCTCACTGCAAGAGTCTGTTTGAATACCCAGACTTCCTCTTACCGTGATAAGATCAAAACCCCCCAGTCTCACTTGCTTTTAGTGCCAGCCTGAAGCACCAGCTGCCAGATGTCTCTTGTTTGAACAACCACTTGGCGGATGAAAGGAAGCATTTCTCTTCTGATATTTGAAAATGGTGCTAAAAGGAATGGTCACAGTACCTGTACATAGGTACTGTTTAAAATTGTATAAGTAACAATAATATTAAGTAACAGAAAATGTTGCCTTCGCTTTCACAGCTCCCTACAAGGTTTTTTTCTCTCGTGTGTGCTCTAGGCTGATTTTGCAGAGCATGTGTAGTTGATCCTGAAGGAGGCTAATTAAACTTTTTCATAGCATTTTCGGGCTACTCATAAAATCACTTGTTATTTTTATTACTGATATTGTTATTAGTTTCTAAAATTAAAAATAGCCCATGCAAAATTTAAGGTCCTCCAAAATAATAGATAACTGTGGCTATGCTCTGTGGTTTTTTTGTCTACAAAAGTCATAATTTCTGTCCTAAGCTGTCCAAGATGTGGTAGGTGTATCTGCTACAATGCAAAGTAGTAGAAAAGGACAGCAAGCACAAGAAGATTTTGGTCCCCATTTCCTCCAATACCTTTCTCATATCCCTATAACATTTTCCTTTGCCCATTCAGAATCTCTTTTCCATAAAGTAATCTAGTCCTTCCTTGTACTCCGTGTTTTCAGCACATAGTTGTACAGCCTGACTGCAGGGCACGACCAGTGAATCATAATAGCAAATGTCAACAGCAAAAGATCTCCAATAGCCCATTAGCTGTTTGAGTTCATATTTGTTATTTACTGAGTGACGGTGAATAATGAACAAATTGCTGCAAATCATTACAGATTTGTGACTAAGTCGCTAGTAAAAAGGGAAAATCGGTTAAAGTAATTACATAATTTATTTGCAATGGAAAAATTGCCTTGTTCTCATTAATATTATATAGGTTAGACATAGCACTAGCAAGAGGAATAAAATCAGTTAGGGATGCAAAAAATTGAAACTAAAATGAGTGGAGAGTGAAAGAAATTCTCACAAAATGCCTCCATGGACCAATCATCTGCCCTAATCTCTGTCATTGAGACCTGTACAAGCATCAGACAGTGCTGGAGATAGTCAGTCCGAGTTTTGCCCATAGTCAGAAGTTAGATGAGTACATTAAGTTAGTTACATCCCATTACAGCTAAATCTTTGGTCAGCCATCCTAATTTGTGTATGAGTTCAGATTTCATCTTTTACTCGTAGCATATTGGCTCGGGCCAGTATGCAAGTCTGCTTGCCTAGAGGTAAATCAGAATTCTGTAGCTGTTGTACAAATGGGCACAGGAATCCGAGAGTGTACCGTCAAAGGAAAATGCCAGTTCCCAGCACACAGATTGAGTAGTGAGGGGCCGATCCTAAAATAGAATGGTATCTAACTATTTTTCCATGGGCTTTGCGAAGCACATGAGGGGATGCCTCTTCATGTGTTTGCTTGAACCGTCTTCCAAATCAATTGCCATTTTAGGATAGTCTCAAGGACCACGTGGAAGCGAGTGATGTCCTTGAAAGTGTTTTTATATTTCCTCCTTAAAGAAAATATGTAGTATCAGGAGTTAGTCTTATCAGATTTTATGCAAAATCTTATGCCAGATAAAAAGTCCTACTTAGCTTCATATCTAATTAGCTGTAATATTTTTTTCATTGCAAAGTCAAAGGCTGGCCGAATTAATGCAGCTATCTGAATATTTTTAGTCAGGAGCCTATTAATGCTGAAATGTTGTTTTGCAAAAACATGCTATAACTAAAGCTCATGATGGAAGTAATTTGTAATATTCAATGACCTCATTTTATACTGTTTTGCTCACTAGAAGCTAATGCATACGATGCCATGTGAAATTTTCAGAGAAGCCTGTCTGCAGGACTTATGGGAGCCATAAATGGATTAAACCTCTCACTCCCTGCTTTGGCAAGTGATCAGTTACATTTAAATAAAGGTCAGTCTGTCTTTACAAAGAACACACTGGAAGCAAGCTTAATAGCTTTCCCTACTGAGCCTAGAACATAACTATTTGAAGCATAATTAACAGCGGGGTGCCAGTCACTGATTGTGCTTTTTGCTTTTTGTTACGTCTGGGGACTTCCAGTATTCCCCATTAGTTTTAAGAGAGGGCACGGTGCTAGTTATCAAATTGACAGTCTTGACCTGGCATCTGAAAGCAGCTGTAAAACATTGCTTAGGACAATTAAGATGAAGGCCAAATGCCATATCAAGACCAGGACTGTAATATTGCTACAAATTGGACACTCATGCTCCATGCCATGATTCCAAATAACAGTGTAGGTATGGTATCTGCTAGATGTGAGAGTGCAGACTTACTTATTCTAAAACCAGGTGATGGTGATCAGGAAGTAAACCAGATGTCCTATTACCTCATCTTTAAAAGGTACTGACCACAAAAGGGTTACTTTGTAAAGTAAATTAAATATTTAGCCCAGTTAAGTGTAAACATAGTATGCCCCGATTCTTGAGGATATCCCATTTGTTTAGGGTTTATTGACTGATATTTTTAGCCTCTGTGTCAAATGTGATAATCATCTACATGAGAAGAGAACATGGCCGACAGAACAAATTTGGTAGCCTGCAGACAGCCTGAAGTTCTAACGGAGATCTGTGAATTACCCTGACCTGCTGGACTCGAGCACCAACTTAAGCAGTCCAGTGGCTGCACTTCACTGTCGTCGGTGACTAATTCCACTCTGATCATTTCATCTAATGCTACCAGAAAATGGGTAAGAGCAAAGCACTGTGTACTGGATTGTGAGAATTTCTGGAGATAGGACAAGAGCAGACCAGAAAGGTAAAGAAAGGACAGGGAAAAAAAAAAAAAAAAGAATAAGGAGGAGGAGAAAAGACAGTGGATAGGGTAGGATTCAATGTAAAGGATTTATTAAATAATTAACATTATATGAGTATTAAAGTCTCACCCTTTAGTTAAGGCTGTGTTTTTTCCTTTCACCTCTATGTAAAACCAACTTTCAACTCGTCTACTCTCATCTGATTCCTGCTTGATGACTGCATTCCTAACTCAGGTCTGCTGTGAGTGAGCAGAGGTCAGTAGCTCCAAACTGCATCTTTGTTATCAGTCATAAAATAGGAACCAGAAGAGGAGGGTGGCCAACCAGAGATTAAAATAAAACCATCCACTTTTCTCAGTTTATCTGCACTTTGGAGTTACCCACAGAATTTTAGTTCTGCTGGTTGTTATTTCTTTTCATGAATACTATGTCCATGTTAAGAATTAATTTAATTAATTACAAAATATAGGAACTGCCAAGGGAAAAAGAGCTGCATTTGGTTTCACAAACTCTTAGATGTGCTAAAGTAAGAAAACTAATGCCTTAAGCAGTTTCATGTCAGTTCTACATTTCTTCCTCTCTAAAAGTTATTTGTGCTTTTCTTTCTTTGTTCCATTTCTAGGATTTCTTTTTCCTGATGGAAAATCTGTATAGGAAGCGGAGAAGTCAGTGACTGATTTACTTGACAGTATTCAACCTATGTGAAGGTTTCATTTTTTGCAGTCTTTCTACAAAGCAGCCAACTAATGCTCTGCTTCCAGCACTGGCACTTCAAGGTCATATTTCTTTGTTTCCACCACAGGTCAGATTCCATCACCAAGAAAAACTAATTTCAAAGCATCTTCCATCACAGGCACTCCAAAATATTGAAACGGACCAGCCAGCCAGAGAAAATGCTTTTTTCTTTAACCCATCAACCCTGCAGCAGCGAAGCAGAACTCTCCTCCAGCTCTGGTAGTAAGGTTTGCTAGTCAGGTAGCAAACACGCTTCAGTGGCTTAGAGCTCCGCAATGTTTTCTCTCTTCTGCAGGACGCTTACTTCGAGAATTGTTAACATTCAGATGCATCTCCTTTGAGCCTTTTAGCATGTCCACGTTACCTTTTTCCACATGTTTATTTGAGTACTTTAAATACTTGCTTTGTTCTCTATTGTAGGTCATGGGTTATATGGGACTTTTGAAATGTTGTCCTCCTGGAGAAAAACTAGAGAAGACCAACATGTTAAAGAGAGGACTGCAGCCGTATTTGCAGACTCCATGCTCTCGTTTTCCCTCACCACTGCCATGTACCTGGTCACTTTTGGAATAGGTGCCAGTCCCTTCACTAACATTGAAGCAGCCAGGATTTTCTGCTGCAACTCCTGTATTGCAATTTTCTTCAACTACCTCTATGTACTCTCCTTTTATGGTTCCAGCCTGGTGTTTACTGGCTACATAGAAAACAACTACCAGCATAGTATCTTCTGTAGAAAGGTACCAAAGCCAGAGGTATTGCAAGAGAAGCCTGCATGGTATAGGTTTCTTCTGACAGCCAGATTCAGCGAGGACACAACGGATTCAGAGGAAACGAACACTTACGAGAGTCATCTTTTGGTGTGGTTCCTTAAACGCTATTATTGTGACTGGATAACAAACACTTACGTCAAGCCTTTTGTAGTTCTCTTTTACCTTGTTTATATTTCCTTTGCCTTAATGGGCTACCTGCAGGTCAGTGAAGGGTCAGACCTGAGCAACATCGTAGCGACCGCCACACGGACCATTGAGTATACGACTGCCCAGCAGAAGTATTTCAGTAACTATAGCCCGGTGATTGGGTTCTACATCTATGAGTCGATAGAGTACTGGAACACCAGTGTCCAGGAGGACGTGCTGGAGTATACCAAGGGCTTTGTGAGGATATCTTGGTTTGAGAGCTACTTAAATTATCTTAGGAAACTCAACATATCTACCGGATTGCCCAAGAAAAATTTCACTGATATGTTGAGGAACTCCTTCTTGAAGACCCCTCAGTTTGCCCATTTTTCAGAGGATATCATCTTTTCCAAGAAATACAACAATGAAGTTGATGTCGTGGCCTCCAGGATGTTCCTGGTGGCCAAGACAATGGAAACCAAGAGGGAAGAACTTTATGACCTCCTGGAAACCCTGAGGAAGCTCTCTCTCACCTCCAAGGTGAAATTCATCGTTTTCAATCCATCATTTGTGTACATGGATCGTTATGCCTCTTCAGTGGGAGCCCCCTTACAAAACTCCTGCATTAGTGCTTTATTTCTGCTCTTCTTCTCTGCATTCCTGGTGGCAGACTCTCTGATCAATGTATGGCTCACTCTAACTGTTGCCTCAGTTGAGTTTGGAGTTATAGGTTTTATGACCTTGTGGAAAGTGGAACTAGATTGTATTTCTGTGTTGTGCTTGATTTACGGAATTAATTATACAATTGACAACTGTGCTCCACTGTTATCAACCTTTGTCCTGGGCAAAGAGTTCACAAGAACTAAATGGGTAAAAAATGCCCTGGAAGTGCATGGGGTAGCTATTTTGCAGAGCTACCTCTGCTATATTGTTGGTCTGATTCCTCTTGCAGCTGTGCCTTCAAATCTGACCCGTACACTGTTCAGGTGCTTGTTTTTAATAGCATTAGTCACCTTCTTTCACTGCTTTGCCATTTTACCTGTGATATTGACTTTTCTGCCACCGTCCAAGAAGAAGAGGAAAGAGAAGAAGAATCCTGAAAACCGTGAGGAAATAGAGTGTGTTGAAATGGTGGATATGGATAGCACTCGAGTGGTTGACCAAATTACAACAGTCTAACTTGTTTGTTTGTTGCTTTTTTACAGTAGGTCTTACTGAGAAAAAAATAAACCAGTACTGACTCAGTATCTGGGGAGAGGAAGGGGTTTGGAGGTTTCTCCTCCCCCCTCTAAGCTAAATCCAGGAATATTCAAAATGATGGGAGAAATTAAAAAAGAAAATAAAAGAGCCAGGGGATTGTACCTTGATCAGCTCCTATAACAGGTATTACGAGAGAATTTGCACACCTGTGCAAAGAGGGGATGAATTTCAGACACGTGAAGTAAAATCTAATGAGAGAGGTTGGGTTCCTAAGCAGCCTTCTGCATTGCCTGTACTGCAGATACTGCAATTATTGTTACTAAACCCCATCAGATTGAAAGGTCAGCTGTCAAGGATGAAGTAGCACTAAGTATTTGCTGGATGTAAAGGCTTTAAAAACTTTCTGCAAAGCAATAACTCAAGTCAGTGAGTCCGCTCTTATAGGTCTTAGCCATCATGTTTAATTTTTCTTTTCTCCCCTAATCTAAACATTTATGCAAGACTGCATAACAGATAGCAAACTGTACTGGGAAAGAAGGCAGTACACAGCAACCAAACACTTTCCAAACACTTTTATGCTATAAATCACTTTTTTTTTCTAAAAATATCCTTATTTTAAAATGTAAATCATCCTGCATAACATTTTTAATCATGGTTTTATAGCTGTTTCATTTTCTTATAAAAAAAAAAGAACAAAAAAAGAAAAGAGCAGAAAATCCCAGTGACTCTGTCACTCTAGAAACCATATAATTCTATTTTATAAATGTCTCGCTATTAGTTAAACACGTAACCTGCTTTACCAACTGTAACCTTGTTAGCACTCTACTAACACGTGCGAGTGGATCTAGCAGCAGACAGAAGATGGTGTACTGGATATTTCAGCACCCAAATCCATGACGTAAACCTCATGTACTAAAACGTCGTCAAGAAAGTGAATGTTAGGGCTCTTTTGGTGAGAGCCTATTTCAGGCCATTCACTAGTAATGCACACTAAGAGGATTAGTGGGTAGTTTTATGTAATGTGTAATTTAATTCCTCCATCTTCCTGGAGTATCAGTAAAGCAATAGACCTGACAGCTATGGGCTCTTCCAAGAGACAGCAGACCCTGAGAGTTGTACAGAGCAAACTGAAGGCTGGGCCCGCAGTTTAATAGTGGCAAGTTGAACAACGTCCCCAAAGAGCCCACATCAAAGGGGCCTATCGGAAACATCGCATCTGAGAGAAAAAAAAGAAGAAAAAAAAAGTACCTTAAAAAGATTACATTACTGAGTCTTTTTGGAGCTGTGAGTTCTAAATAATTCCGTCAGCATCTCTGATGTGGAGTAATGCAGACAACAAAGCATTTCTTCCCACACTGCACCCCTGCACCCCTCAGAACTACAGGATCATTACCGCAAGGGTTTGTTACGGGGTTGGGATACATGAGCCAGTTCTCTGGGTTTTGCTGGGAGTGCTCCAGCTATAAATGGCCTGCAAAAACCCGTCTGCAGGAAGCTGGCACGTGTGTCAGGCAACCTCACAAATGTACGGACCCAAGAGCGCTGGACAAGTTTTCAGCAGCTGGCATGGTGCTTGCCAGTGCCCAGAGGTCGTTGGGTCCTGCAGGAGCCCTGGGGCTCAGCTGTGGGGCACCAGCACTGCACGGACTTAGCACAGCTCTGGCCGCACCCTGGGGGTGCTGCTTTGTATGAAACTTCTCTATAGCGTCAATCCCCAGCCTCCCCCAGCTGCCCTGTGCAAAATGCACTAAAGCCACCTTGTGAATGTTAAATTTCAAGTGAACAGATACTTCTAGAGCTTCCTCCGTTGCAGATATTTTGCCCTCCCTGAAGCAAGCTGTTGCGTTCTGAGTAGCAAAACATGTTGGCAGTGCAGCTGGCAGCATTTGCCTTCCCCTGCATAACTCCTCTCTGACCAGAAGGGAAGGAAGCAGTGTCCAGGAATGCACAGGCTCTTTGCTTAACGAGCACTATTTGCTGCAGTAGCAGCTGGGAAGCAGTAACAACTTCAGCCTTGGCAAAAGTCAGACAGGCAGACAACTCAGAGACAGCCATATGAATGTGAGGTGAAGGGAAAGGCCTTTTTCCCCTCCTTAGGCTCAGGTGTGCAGCTATGTTTTCCAGCCAGAAATCATTCCTCCCATGTACTTCCACTGTAGAATTTCTGTAGCAGTCATTATGTCATTTCAATTACAGTTTCCCTACGTTCTGACTGTTCAACAGGCAACTGCAGTGGCTTTTAAAATTCAGATGGCATTAACTCAGTTGAGAGCTACAGAGGAATTGCAAACCGTTTCTGACAGCAGCAATCTACTGGCTTGTGGGACTCCTGGAAACGGGAGATGTGTGAAAGATTTGGTTTGTACATGGTAGAGAGGAATACATGGCAAACACTGATTTGACACCTCTGCTACCCCTGATGCTATCACTTGCAAACACAGGATGCAAGGATGGCTTCCATAAACCTCTCACATCTAATTGAAATGCATAGATAGGAGAGTCTTTAAAGAGATGTCCAATGACAAGCTTGTGCTTTCACAGATCTCATTAAATCTCAGCATGGGAGGCCTGCAGAGATCTTCAAGGAAAGTGATAAAACCCGTGATAAAATTGCCTTTCTGTCCTCAGATCTGTTGGGAAAAGCGTATAGAGGCAGTGCTTTGGCAAAGTGCCACAGTACACGCTTGGGCATCCACAGGGTGAGAGTTAGGAAGACCACATCTTTGCCCCAAGGCAGAGCTAATGATATTGAAGTTGTTCCTGAGGGATATTTGCCCAACCCATTCTAAAAATCTGTTTAAAGGCAGATTCCTCCCTCACCAGGTCTTCTCAGCGCCATGTTACCCACCAGTTACTGATGCTGGCTGCCCACAGCTAGGATGGGGAAGAGGAGCCATGCCCCTCTCTGCACAGGGAAGTCCAGGTCAGGTGAGAGGCAGTTTCTGAAGCCTCACTGCCCCCCAGAAACCCAAAACAGAGAAAAAAACCAAGTTACATACCTGTCTCACCATGTTTCACCCCAAGTTCACCTTCCATTCTCTGTCTGTAGGCTTCGTGATCTGAAGTCATGAAAGTGCTTAGCATGTTCTTGGCCAAAGTCCATGAGATTCCTGCCTGAATCTTGTTTCTGAGAGACACCAAATGTTCCTTCTCTACACGTAGCCCGAATACCTCAACATGAACCCAAAACAGCACGTTCTCAACGTCTCAGACTATGCTAACCCACTTTGGCCTTCCTTCCCGTATGTTTTTTCCACTGGAGCAATTATCTCCACCAAAGTCAATTGGTATGTGCCATATCCATTGATATAGGTGCAGGTATTGTGCTCTGTTCTCAGTCCAAAGCACTCCAAATGGCAAACTGTGCATCAGCTTTTACCCTTCCTGGTGAGCCTCCATTTGGAAGACTACCTAGGCTTAAGCAGTTTTTGTCACTCTCTTAAGAGGCTTTCTAGCCTAGGTTTCACTGTGGTTTTGTTTACAGTAGAGATGACCCAATTTTTGTATACATTCAGTGAGTAACAGTATTTATTATACACTGCCAGGCACTGAGTAAAATTTAACAGCAAAAACTTTAACTACAGCTAAAAAGAATATATAGGACTGTGGCTCACTGAGAGCATTTATCTTCTATGAACATTAAAATTTCCATACAATAAGGTATGGTGTACAGTATATTTTTACTACAGGGTAAACATGGGGAAAAAGAACCAACTTAAGAGCATATGACCACTGAGACCAGTCCAGTTTTCTTGTAACATATTTTCTAATGTTGGCTTAGCACAAGCCCATTTTCAATTTATGAGTACCCTAACTGGAAAAAAAAAATGACAAGAAAAAAGTTGGTATAGCTGGAATGATTTCACCATAAAAATTAAGTGATGAAGCCGGAATTTTCTGCCCAATGCTTTAAGTGAAATTGTTCCACTTAGATTAAAATTGGAGCTGTGAAGGCTGAGAAAAACCTGCCTAGCGAAGAAAAGAAACTTCTTTTCCAAAGACAAGCAAATGCATTTAGCTTGGACAACTGCATGAACCCGGAGGGAAAACAACACCAGAGTGGCTCGAGGTTGCGTTGAGCCATGCGAGGATTCGCATCTGCTCTCAGAAGCTTTCTGAGCCAGCACTGCATTCAGGTAACATGTGTACTGTAAATTGCAAGGTGTACCTTAAAGGCTTTTCTCTGGGCTAGCTGTCCTCCGGCAAGCCACCAAATCCCACCACAGCCAACACCTCGTTTATTTTATTAACTGAGGAAACAAAACAGAGTGGCAGCACAACTGAGAAAATTCAGGAGTGGGAGAAAGAAATCGTCACTTTTAAACAGGGAGAAAGTCAGAAAGAGCTCTTTAGTGTGTGATTTTTGCAGGGGGAAAACTCCGAAAACCAAATGGGTGTTTTTTTCCTGCTGCTCAGCTTTGGAAATCAAGCATTCTTGGAGATCTGTGAAAAGGGAGCAGGGTGGAGGAGCTGGCTTTAGCTTTGCTGTGCACCTGAAACTACTGCAATTACCCAGGTGGGGACAGGAGCTGTAGGCAGGATGGGAGCACAGGAAGGAAAGAGGACACGCACTGGGCCACAGCCAGAGCATGGGCACTGTGTCTGCGCCACAGACCTGCCCTGCACTGCACACGGGGTGCGTGCAGCCCAGAGCCTGTGCATAGAGCAAGCTCCTGGAGTGCCTGACACCGGTACAGCACCTTTCCATTCTCTGCATCTAGAAGACCCTGAACAGAAAGGGTTACTCAGAGCCTTTTCCTCCCCTACATACATGGATATTAAAACTCCAACCCATACAAACCAAGTTGTACAATTTGGACCACATACATTGGGGTGAAGTATTTCTTCCTGCATCTCCAATGAGAAGGGGACACATGGGCAGCATTCTCCTCTCACAGATGGGCACCCCACCATCTCTACAGGGCACCCCGGGACCCCAAGGCAGGCACAAGGGGAAACTTTACTCCCTCTCTGCCCATCCCCAATCTTGTTAAAGAATGGGGAGATTTAGTTCCAAGTTTTGGCAGGGATGGGCATCTGTGAATCCCGTCCTCTACCAGGAAAACGCAAGAGAAAAATTGGGGGGTTCTTTTATTTTTTTTAAAGATATGGCAAAGGCTTGGACCCAGGAGGGGATCTGGAGATGTGTTCCTGCCCAGCATGCACAGGTTGGGGCAGGAGTATGTGGTTTCTGTAGAGGTGGTCCCTGTGGGTCTCCCTGCCTGTGGGATAGTAGCTCATCATCTTCTGGGGCAGCCGCTGGTATTCTGCAGGTCATCGCTATTTCAGTTCGGGGGGGGGTGGGAAAAGTCAGTATAAATAATTCTAGGTTATTTAAGCTCCAAGAAGTCTTAATCTGTGCGTCACATAAATGGCTTGCAAGATGTCAGGGGTTTTCATTTGGGCTTTTTTAACCTATTTTTACTATTTTTGTATTAATTTAGGGAAAAAAAATTGTATAATGAATCTCAATGTACAGCATAAGCCTAAAATAAAATGGCTGTCTCTCTCTTTGCTTCCTGTGCTCCCCAAGTGCTGCAGAAGCCCATGCCATCACCCAGCCAGCACAGCAATTTGCCTGTCCTCTCCAAGCAGCCAGGCAGCGTCCTCTCCAGCTGCCACCAGAGAGGGACACTGGAGCAGTTTGGGTGACCTGCTCTCTGCTCACACAAGAACTAATCTTACCATGCACTGGTGGTGGTGGACCTTCCTGACACCTCAGCATCCACAAAGCTAGGAGACCCCATCACTATCGCAGCGCACCTCTCCCACTGCGGTTGCTGCCCTGGGATCTTCCCATCCCTGCAGTCCATCAGCCTTCCCTATTGCACCTTTCCCCAGAGTTTCCCCCAGCAGACCCACCCAGGCCAGCTGCCGTGCTGGTGCAGCGCGGCACTGCGCCAAATGACAAGGGTGACATGCACAGCTGCTCTGTTGCAGCTGGTTGCAGCAATGAGATAAGAATCAGTTCCCTCTCAAGAGTGAGGGAGCCAGACCCAGACCTGAATCACTGCAGACAGCAGCAGGACTGGGAGCGGGCTGTGGGCAGTGGTAGCTCTTGCCAAGGCTTTTGGCCACTGTGGTTTGATGGGGAGTTTGAGTGCTCCTCAAAGGTGGCTTCCACCACCCACTCCTGACCTAGTCATAGAATCACAGAATGGCTTGGGTTGGAAGGGACCTCAAGGATCATCAGGTTCCAACCCCCCTGCCACAGGCAGGGCTGCCAGCCACTAGAGCAAGTACTGGATCAGATTGCCCAGGGCCCCATCCAGCCTGGCCTTAAACACCTCCAGGGACGGGGCCATCCACAACCTCTCTGGGCAGCCTGTGCCAGCACCTCATTACTCTCTCTGTAAAAAACTTCTCCCTGACATCTAATGTAGATCTCCCCTCTTTTACTTTAAAACCATTCCCCCTTGTCCTGTCATTATCTACCCATGTAAAAGTTGATTTCCCTCATGTTAATAAACTCCCTTTAAATACTGGAAGGCTGCAATGAGGTCTCCCCGCAGCCTTCTCTTTTCCAGGCTGAACAAGCCCAGTTCCTTCAGCCTGTCTTCATAGGTCTGATGCTCCAGCCCTAAGTTCCCCTCACCTGTTCATTCTCACATCACCAGAACACTCAGAAACTGCCACGTTTCATTATTTGTATAACTACTTTGCACGCACATACTGTGCAGGATTAGGGACTCGAAACAGTGCAGTGTGCTCACATTTACATTGATCCCTTTCAATATCACTTAAATGTGTATAGGTTGATCGAAATATAGAATTTGTTAAGAGGAACTGGTTTTGATATGCTTTTTTCTGTTCACTGGCACAGAGCAACTGAAATATATGCCAAGCACTGAGTTAGAAAGAGCAGGAGAACATGATGTCTGTCAGGCCATCAGCAGGGAAGAAAACAGTCCACTTAAAAGTTTATAGCTACAGGAAATGTAAGAATCCGGTTAAAGACCCTAATAGCTGGAGAGCCAGTGTGTGCAGAATGTTGTATTCTGATTCTCTTCTGCCACGTTCAGTTCCTCTGAATACAGCCTGTCCTGGGAACAGACACACTTCTGAGCAAGACTGACACCTGTGTTCCTAGAAATTACCACGCTGAGCGGGTGAAGTTTGCTGGAAACAAAATTTTGAACATATATAAACAAAGTGATGCCAGAAAACACAATGTGCAAAAAAAAATATGCCTTCACATACATTTCATAATTAGCAATCTGTTCACTGATTCTGCAAGTAAAAATGATTTTGTCTTTGTTAGCTATAATCAGGAAATGATGTGCCCCACTAATATGTACATAGTGCAGACACCCCCATACCGATTACATATTTTATATATACACAACTCAAGATGGCTCTGTGAAAAAAAAAAAGGAGGAAAAAAACAACCCAAAAACATAGTTGAAAGCTGGTAGGAAGAATGATCTAGCTGTCTTGGAATTAGGAATGTATCAGCATGGGTGGAGCAAGAGAGAAGTTATGGAGGAGCACAGGAACAAAGAAGGGAGCTGCAGAAATGCAGAAGTGTTGAGAAAAGGAAATCTTTGGCTATTACAGTGCCAGGCAGACGGGAGAGAAATGACACAAAAACTTCTGAGCTGCAAAGAGAAGAAAGGTCTGAAGGAGAAGGAGAAAGCAAAATTATATGAGGGCATGAAAGATTTGCAGCTGTAATTTATACCAGGTCTGCCTAACAATAGACAGGGTCTGTCCACATAAGGAAAATGAAAATTCACCGCTGCCTAATTATATGGATTCAAATATAGATTCAGTACCTCGCTGCTTCAGAATAAAAGGTGGATATCATTCGTAATGGAGGCTGGAGCCCAGAGCTGGAGACTTGCACATGATATATACACAATATCATACAGAAAAAAGAGATCAGTCAGATGCACTCCGGCTCATAACTTACTGCAAATAACAAATGGTCTCTCCATCTCTTTGAACAGAATTCTTACTCAGAGAAAAGCGGCTGACTTTTAATGTACCTGAAACAGACATGCCTCCCTGATAAAATACTCATCTGTCTGAGGGTTTTTTTTTCTTCTGACAATCCAATCGATTTTCTTTCTGGACAAAAGGAGCCCTGATGCACATCACCTGTGGTAGGAAGTGGGAAATACCAGCTCTCCTAAGGTGATCACCAAGTCAAGAACATCTGCAAGTGAATTTCCCTCTTTTCTTTCCTCTCAGCATGCGATGGCGAGCTGTCCCAGGTTTACCTATACTCAGCCCTGTGTAAATCAGCGCTCCGCACTGAGGGGCTGCCAGGAGGTGGGCTCCTGCCAAACCCCTCCTGGTGCTGCCTCCAGGGGCTGTGGTCACAGTACGATTTCGGGATATTCCCGTTGGCCAGCCCCTCTGATGGGAACCACTTTCGCCCATGGTTCAGACCTTACTGGAAGGGTTGCTACAGAAGCTATGGCAGGAAAGCCAATAACATTTTGCTGCGCTGACTTTTCTCTGATATATGGGAGTGATGTGACGTATATTATTCCATCTAGAAAGGAGAAACATTCAAAGCCCACACTGTCAGAACACCACAGTATATTTAATGTCCCTATCTGTGTGGATGTTATCCAGCAGATTTATAATATGGACATTGCAGAAGTGGGGAGAGTAAAGAGAGAGGCAGAGAGAGAAAAATACCGCTCAGACAACTCATTTGGCACTCTCCAAATCTCTCTATCAAAGGAACGGTTTTTGCCTCACAGTCAGGGGTGACACCAAGCCTGAAGAATCTAATTTACAAGGAAAGGTTAAAAGAATTGGGCTTAGAAATGGGAAGTTTGGAGTGGGTGTATCTTCAGAATTACAGAAAGGGTTGCTAACATCTGTGAGTTCCTTTTCCCAGCATGTGCTTCAAAAGCCAGCATCTCAGAATACAAAATATTTGAAGTGAGAAGCAAATAATAAATTTATGGAGAAGGTTTCACAGGTAGAGCTGACAAATATATATTGGAAATGGGAAAGACAAAGGAGACAAAAATTCAGCTCAGATCAGAGATGCCTAAATTTACTGTAGAGAACTCCATAAAAACCTGCACGGAAAAACTCTCAGATGCACTCACAGGCCTGAAGAACTAACTCTTCAGGTGGCCTATTCCAGCACCAGGCTGAACACAAGGGAAGAGTTTTAAATTATTCACACCTACAACAACAGAGCTTTAAACTCTGAAGCCTGGGTAAGGGAGAAATTTTAAAAAAATGATGAGAAAGAAATGTAATAGCAAACCCTTGGTGTACATCAGCATCTCTCCATGGACTTCATAGGTCTAATATTACTGGGTTAAAGCATGGCCTGTCATTCTCCAGGTGACTGTTTCCCTCTTCCCTTACCAGCCAAAGGCTGAGTTTTGCATTGCCAGTCCTCTTCTGAAGGCAGACAGCCCCTCTGACACTGCCTGGGTGCCCGAGTACCTGGGGCACGGAGCCAAGGCTAGACCCGCGCAGCCTTAATGAGGGACATCCCATGCTTGAGCTGCTGCTGGGCAAAGCCTTGTTACTCCTTCATCAGAGAGACATGCATTCATATTTCTACTGCTCTTTAAAGGCTTATAAGACAAATTGGCCTCTGTGGTACTCTGTAGATGTGCTAAAGACATAGACGTGATATGGATTCTATCCAGGCCTACTTACGCTTGTGCTTTTCCAGTGCTTGGTAACCTTTGGCTTCATGCCATGCAGCCCATCTGAGATTCATACTGCAGGTTTTACTGAGATAACTGTTTTTGTTTAGATCAAACCAATCTTCATATACATGGATTGTTTTATTTGTCCCAGAATGTTTTTCACACCTGCCATCTCAGTCCTCTAATAGCACATTAGGAACTAAAGGTGGCAACAGCAGGAAAAAGAGTAAGTAAAAGTCCAAGTAGAAGTCTCATTATTTTTCCTAAGTCGCAGCTGATTTTGTAAGGCTCCATTACCAGTAATTTTGTGAGGCTCCATTTCCACTATCAAATTTTCAAAAGATTCTTCATACTCTGTTCCTATGCCAGGAAACCTCTGGGTTTTCAGTATACTGATATGGCAGAGTATAACAGCCGGCTCCAAAACATGTTGCCCAGCAGAAAAAAATAAAACATCAGAAATGGGAGGAGAGGAGGACAGAACTGCTGTTCCTCAGATTTTCAGCATAAAATATGGGCATTTCTTTAATAAAAAAGTTCACATTTGTGCCTTTGTTCTTATGAGAAAATCTTATTGAGTAACAAACTTATAGAATCATATAATCGCGGAAAAGGCTCGGGTTGGAAGGGACCTCAAAGCCCACCCAGCCCCAACCCCTGCCATGGGCAGGGCTGCCCCCCACCAGCTCAGGCTGCCCAGGGCCCCATCCAACCTGGCCTTGAGCGCCTCCAGGGAGGGGGCACCCACAGCTTCTCTGGGCAGCCGGGCCAGCGCCTCACTGCCCTCTGGGTAAAGAATTTCTTCCAAACATAAAGCCTAAATCTCTCCTCTTTTAGTTTAAATCCATTCCCCCTTGTCCTATCACTATCAGACCACATGAAAAGTCGAAACTTGAGGCATATATTTTTTTAGAATTTTTTTAGAATTTTTTTAGAAAAATTCTGTCCAAATTAGGCAGTGTTATTGATGAGCTTTCAGAAGCTGTAGTGAATGAGAGGCTGCTGAGCAGGAGGGGAGCAGTGGAAGCTAAACCGAGAAAAGATTTGTCTTCTTTGAGTGTATTATAAAGTCTCAGAAGCTGCTAGCAGCAGCATGCCCAGCACCAGAGCAGTGGAGTGTCTGTGTTTGGATACAATCGTTTTATGGAACAACAAAGTGGTAAATAGTTCCCCAGTAAGGAAGACATCCACCAAGCTTATTTCAAAACCCTGCTGAAGGAAGGGAAGGTCTTGAGATCTGACTCCTTCAGCAGGGGACAATGGGGCAGACGAACTGCAAAAGAGTAGCACTGATCAGAAAGGCAGTAACAACTGCAAACAGCAGCAAACCTGGTAGGCGTGAGGAAACACAGACTTGAATGCAGACTCTGCTGAATGTTACAGAAAATACTCTGATCCAGGAAAAAAAATAGCCAGGGAAAGATCACCAAAGCCTGAGTCCCCTCTACAGATCTTAACTCTTTGTTATGCCTCGCTCAGCAGTTCCCTCATGCTCACACACCATTCTAATATCTGTTTCTTTAGACATAGTTTTCATTAATATGCATTAAATCAGCTAACAAACAAATAAAAGCATACTTAGGTGGCCAGTCAGAGATCTCAAGTAGTAAATTCCAGGGTCATCCTTCACAGGTACTGCATTTACTAAAACATATAGGACATAAATATATTTCACGAAGTAACTGGAGAGTCTACACAAAATTCAAGTCTACTTGAATACAACAATTTGTTTCGAATTGGTCAAAGAGAAGTTAAAAATTATTTCCAGCTAATACTTTTTTAAGCTTAAAATGTAAAGGTGAAGTATTTCCATTCATGCCTTCTGAAGAGAATTAGAGAGAATGAATGTGGAAAAACCTCACGGAGTACAATTCAAAGAAGCAAGCAAGCAAATCGTGACCTGAGTGTGTCTGTAAAGCCTTGGCAGTTGACCTTCACTGGGTGAAGATGGTAAGTGGTTTCGAGTACCAGCACTTCATCAAATGGTTGAGTATATTTTCACCCCTATCAAAATATGAACCAGCTCTTCAGGTAAAAATTGACCGTACAAGTCCATTTGCCTGCTCTCAGCGAGCATGAAAAAAATCTTGTTCCTAACTGAACCCATGTTCTCTGCTGACTTTCATTACAGATATACTCCCACTAACCGCTAAGGGGAAGAAAATCCAAAATAAAAATGCTCCAAAGCTTTAATTCTTTTTCTTTTCTTGAGAACCTATCCCAACCCTCCCATTAGCTTCTTCTTTTGCTGTGCCAGACCTTTCTGATGAAATTCCCCAATTTCAGCCAATTGGCTCAAGCGCTCCCCTAGCGCACTCTTGCAATTGTAAGCACTCAGGGGTTCCACTAAAAGGGTGGCTGGATGCAGCTTCAGGACTAAGCGTATCCTGAGTTATAGAATTATGCACCAACAGCTAAAAGGACACAATGACAAGGTGAACTATTGTGACACACACTGTGTAATGTCATACAATCAAATGCAATGTTTAGTAAACATGAACCTCTTTGTCATTTTGTATTTATTTATACAGGTTTAAAAAAAAAAAATAAAGCACACATTTAAAAATATTGCGTCTCTGCAGCATTATGCAACTTCCCAGAGAGGCTGATGGGCAGGCAGTGGCTGGCTCAGCGCTTGAGGGACTGGGCAATGAGTAGCCAGGAGTATGCCATACCTACTGGGCTGAGTTACACGCAGAGAGCTGCAGGCTTCCTAAGGGAGTGAAAGCAAAAAGATGGGCTAGCTAGGAAGTGCCTCACTGGAAGAACTGCATTTCTGCGGACACAGGGCCCTGAACTAGGTCACTGCTCAGAAGACCGCGTTTTTCCAGCAGCGTGTTTGCGGCTCAGTGTGCCGGTAATGAAACTCTGGGGAGTTTCTAATGCCTGGGCCTCCTCCTCGTCCACAAAGCTCGTGGGGCAAGGAATGGAAAGAGCCCAGTGTCACTAGCAGAGTGAGCTGGAGAAGTACACAAATGACAGGTGTGCCAGAGGTTTCAGGAGGCACCTGGCTCTCTGGTCAGCGCCAGGCCAACACCGTCCCTGTGCAGCACAGCCCCTCCAGCTGCAGCCAAGAAGAGGGTCACACTGGGCCAGAGCTCTTCTCCTGGGCAAAAGCTCTTGTGCTAACTCTTCCACGCCTGGCTGGAGAACAGGCAGTTTTCCAGCATGCCCCTAAAAAGCAGGCAGGTGACCTGCAGCTCAGCAGAAAGCCAGGCTCCTGCCAGTTCACCCAAGGGTCCACTTGGTGGCTCGGCCCACAGTGCCTCTGCAAGACATGAAGATGCTGCCTCGCACACTCCCAGCAGGATGGTCTCCCTCTCTCTCCTTGGGGTGTGACAGCACACGTTTCCAGACAGTTCTGCACTTCTTTGGAAGAAGGTTTTCCTGGCACTTTGCCCTCCTGCACTGCCACCCTCCATCTCTCCCATCCTCATTTATGTTCATTCTCATTTATCTCACATACACATAAGGTATTCCAATGCAAAAGAGGTGATCTCAGCCCATTCCCCTCCGACTTAAGCCAACGCAGCTTTCACTGGCAAAGGAAAGTAATCCGTAATTCTGGCAAAGTGAATATCTTTCTTCTTTTCTCACTAAGTCACAGAAACAAAGATAAGCTATCTAAAGACCGATACCCAAAGTACTGCAGGGGGAGCAAGGGGCAAGCAAGCTATTAATTTCTGCAAACACTATGTCATGAGTCTAATGTAAGTACAATGAGTGCTAGAATTACATCATTTGTAGAGACGCCATATCATTTTTTCCAATGGTTAGTGAATCACAGTATTTTGTGGTAGCAGCTTTGATCTGTGCTCTGAACACCAAGCAATTACAGTGTCAAATGGCACTATTCAGCAAAAAAAAAAAAAAAAAGACTACAAAATTAAATTTTGTTTAAATGCCAGCATTATTGTGGTGCAATACAAAATATTATGCTAAATTTGAACCTCATCTCTGTACTTTCTTGCTACACGCTTGCACTGCATGTGTGTGTGAGCACATATATTGTGCACTCAGTGTTTTACTTAGCAGACACATGAATGGGAGATCCCACACGGGCTGTCCAGGCCCAACAATGTTCAACATTTTCACAGCTACTAGCATAGGTAGTGGAAGGGAGAGGATATTAATAAAGTAGTTTCTGTGGTACTAAGTTAGGAAGGACTACACAATTTCAGTGGTTGAATTTAGAAGTCAAAAGGTACTTGGCACACTGTAAGAATGATACGATATCTACAATAAGAAATTCAGAAAAGACAAATCCACAAGCAGAGAGAAATCAGTGGCAGAGAAACAAGGCATGGGAAAATCAGCTAAACTGTAGTTATGTAGGTGAGGATGTGAGGTTGCACTCATTCACTACTTTATTGAAAATTAGCTACAAAACCACAAAACCTAATACTTATTTCATTTATCAGAAGAATAACATATAGATGACATGGAAGACTTTTTTTTTCTGTTCACCTTGGAGACAACAAGTCTTCAGCTAGATGCTTTAGGCACAACACTTGAAGAGTACAGAACTGAATGAAAATGAGAAGTCAGGAAAATGCACAGTCTGTAGGAAAACCTTCTTAGGTTAATAATTTGAGGAGAATCACAGTAATACTATGCTGTATGAAAACAATATACAAGAAGGACAGATATCCAATGTTTCCCACATCCCCTGAAGAAGGAGTAAGACAAAATCAGCTTAATTTGCAGCAAATATAATTTAACTTCCACATCTTAATTCCAAGAATAGGCACACACTGGAAATATGCTGCCTAGGTTGACTGTGCAAACACCTTTAGCAGGGTTTCAAGAACAAGTTACGTCAAAAAAATTGCTTGAAACATCCTAGATAAAGATTGAGCCCCTTTTCTACAAACACAAATGTATAATCCAGTATTTTCAAACTTCAGTACAGTATAGTGATTTAGGTTGCCCCTAGATATGTCCCTTTAAATTGGCTCAGTTTGGATATTCTGAAACAGAGGCACTTAGAATGGCTTTTCATATTACTTAATGTAAAAGCTGGGTTCTTGGCCTGTAGAGGCTGAGATGTATTTAAAAAAAAATGGGAGATTTATGTATCTGTAGCTAATACTTTTAAGTATGGCAATTTAAAAATTTGTAGCAATTCAGCCACACGTAAGAGGAGAAAATGTGATGTCTTCTACTGTTTTCTGATGCACTTTAATATACAGCTATGAAATCCAGGCTCTTTGGCTCACAGGAAAACTCTGCTGTAAAATATTCTATAAAGTAGCCCAAAAAGTAGAGAGTAACAGCAGAAGAAAGAGGCAAATTCATTCACCGGAGAGACAATTACTGGAAGATGAGAAGAAGAGAAATACCACTCTAAAGATTTTCTCCATTTCCTTCTTGTAAATCAGTCTTTGGGCATTTAATGACTTCCTATCAGCCTATGCAAATAATTCACAATGAATAATTTATCAGATGTTTCTTTTTCTGGTTGTGGGATATCTAAAGGCAAATTGGTTTTGAAATTTTGTTAGCACAGCTTTCTGTGAGTGTGCTTCCATTGCAGTCACTTTGCTCCACAGTTGTGTATTGATATCAGCAGCCTGAAGCAAGTACGCCAACAGATTCTTTCCATTCTCCAAGCAGAGATTCTTTCAGGCTACACGAGGTCCTGCTTTCAGTCGGCCTCTGCAGGATCTTTCTCTTGCTAACCTCCTCATATGATCCCCTGAATAGGATGCTAGCATCTGGATTAAGATGAACAGTGGGAACTGCCACTGGTGCCAACCTGGGGACCCTCTTGGGCTCCCACTTTCTGAATTAGCTGGCTGAAGGGAAGCAGTATTTACCAGAGGAGCAGAAGCAGCATTCTTCTAGGCACACCATCTCTCCCTCTTATGCCCCCCCATCTTCCATATTTATGGCTGAGTTGTTCTAATTCACTGTTATGTATATGCATACACTTCATTTGCACTCAAGTGGTAGGGAAAAGATTCTGATCTTAGCCTCAAGTCTCATCTTAATAGTCCCTGCCAGAAGGAAACTGTCACCATACTGGGAGCTACCCCCACTTGGAATCAGTGTGTGGTAGAGTACAGCACATGGACCAACAGTGGGAACTCTCCTTCTGCTCCTGGGAACAAAGAATAAGTGCTTGTGCAGAGAACTTTCAGTTCACATCCGTCATGAAATCTGAGGATGCCAGACAGGTCAGCAGGCATTGTTTCTGTCATGTAACACACCAAGGATGCAGACAGCGGCAGAAAATTAGCAAGGCTCCTCAGCAAGAAAATTTTGAAAAGAAAATGGGAAAATTAAACAAGATTGTAATGGTTTTTTCCAAATGTGCTCAGATCTTTTGATGATCACATTACATGGAGGCAGTTCTATTACTGTGACTTCAGTGGAGACAATTAAGGGCTACAGTAACTGAGCACTATAAAATATTTGAGTGGCAAGGAGCATTGGTAGCAAGTCCTACTGTATTAGATGTTTAATGCATCCCACTATCAAATGTCTTCTACATCCACATTTTTCTGTGGATAATGTCAAATGCATAGTTTACATTTGAAGAATCATCTTCCTCGTAAGCACGGACCTTCACTATTTCAAATTGCTAGAAAAAAAAGTCATTTGAAGCTATGAGGAACATTTAAATTCTCAAATGGAAAGGCTCATCTTCTTTACCTCAAGATAGGCCATCTAAAACTGCTATTTGTTGCTGACTTTTAATGTAAAAGTGGGAGAGCTTGCATGGTGAAAATAAAAAGGGAGGGGAAAGGAGAGGACAGAGCAAATGGAAGAATAGAAAGCATGCAAGGAGAGAAGGAAGATTAAAAGAGAGGAGGAAAAATAGAGGTAAAAAAATAAGAGGGATGTAGAAAAAAAAAAGGAGAAATTGTGATGTTTTCAGTAAAAAGGAAAAAACTGAGAAAAAAAAGATATTGGCAAAATGCAGTGATGATACTAGATCTTAAAATAACTCTAAGAAAATAGTAAGTGGTCTCAAAATCCCAATAATTGAATTTTTTTCTTTGAAAAGCCAATGACAGCTTTGCTTCAATGTTTAGCCATATAAAATCAAACTCCAGGTCTCTGACTGCGTGTATTTCTCAGTGAAGTCAATGAGAATCGATAGCAATGGCAGCATTCAAATCTGTGCTGTTTTCACTGCAGAAAATGTAAGCACAATACTCCTCTGTATCTGCACTTCTGTCTCTTTGCAGCCTCCATCACACTCCTAATATATGCCTATCCCAAAACCACTGTTGTTAGCTTTCCTCTGTTGATGGCATCTAGCTGAACAGAAGCCAGAAAAGGAGAGTGCACATATTGTCTGCTCTTAATAAAGAATCATTAAAAGATATATCAACAGCACCCCTCTTCCTCCAGCACTTAGTCTATTTGCCTCGAGTCAGCTGCTCTGTACTTTATCCTTATTCTTGCATAATTGAATACTACATTTTACCATTTTTTTTTCTGTGCAAGGACTACTCTTATCTGAAAAGTATTGCAAACTCATTCAAATTTCATGAACTCATACTGGGCCTAATGCAAACTAGCCAGGAAGTGGTACAGGAAAAACAAATAAATGAGTAAACTGACACCTCCGCACTGCCCATCAGTAGTTCTGCTTTTGTTCTTTCTGCCCATGGCTCCCCAGTCCTGGCTTACCTCCCCCGCCCCCTCTGCTATGCAAACTGAAAAATGTATGAGTAGCCAAAACTTACTCAATCATTTCAGTCTCTTCAGACTTACAACTTACTGCAGAAAACATGTGTTCGAGCAACCAGATTATCACGCTAAGACTTCTCTTGAGCTGTTGAAGTTTCCAGTTGCTCCGCTTGATGGGTCTGGTGTGACAACCTGCAAACAAGGGTCAGGTGAGGTAGCAATAGAGTCACACAAGAGTTAGAGAGATGCTCCACTGGTGGCACCAGTTCAAAGATCTCCTGACAGTTTAAACAAAAGCTCAGTGCTGGTAGCCAATGAGATCCATGGCCATCTGGAGGGGCTGGCAGGAGACCAGAGGGTTTCTGGAGGCTGTAGAGTTGCTCATTTCCCATTGACCTCAGAGACAGTAGTAACCTTATTTCCCACAGTCTCCCAGCCTGTATTATCTCTCTGTGATGGGCTTCCTATGTTTAATAGGCTCTGGCACAGCACAGCACGAACTGTCAGCTCTCGCTCCTTCAAGTAACCCTCACGGGTGCCCTCCAGAGGAGGGGGTCAGGCTGCCCTGGGGCCAGAGGGGACCCCCACTTCCCCTCAACTTATGGTTTCCATCAAATCAGCTCAGATTCTCCATGCTGACAAGGGGATGGCCAGGAGTACCACAGACATTGCTCCAGGCAGGTGGCCCAATGGCTCTGCCTGTGCGGTGGCACACAAGGAGCTCAGCACATCGTGTCCTACAGATCAACATGAGTAGGATACACCGTCATTTGAAAGCACACCCTAAAACGTAATAGGCCTGTGTCTTCAAGCCTATTTTGTCAGTGCAAAAGACAAATGATTCTTCCTTTTAACATAGTCTAGTTACTGGAGCCATGAGAATCCACAGGGAGACATCAGGCTTGCAGGCTTCTTTACATGTCTCACTGGGGATGGGAAGACAGATAATATACAATCATGTTAATTAGCCAGAGAGAGTGACTTACAGTCTCCTGTACTATGTGCTTTGAATTCTGACCACGGTTGAGCAAGGGAACAAAGTCAGATACGTTCTTGAGTTGTCTGTACAATCAAATATATCTATCTCTAGGCCCTAACACAAGAGGAAGATTTGTCTCCCTTTACAAAATCAAGGTCTCTAAGCACAAAATAGTGAAAGAAAGAAAACTTAATATTTCCATTTAGAAGTTTTAGCAAAAGAATGTGTCACAATGATGTACAGTGGATAGGGCAAGAAGACAAATTTGATAGAATAAAATAGTGAATAAAGGCTAATTTTAAGGACACTGTCTCAAAACATTTTTCGTTATGATGCAAAATCATATATTTGATTTGTAGTATAGAGCCTTTCCAGAAATACTATGCAACTTGTAGCATGCTGGGTAGTAAATCAGAGTCATCCATCAGGAAGCAGAACAAGCAGGTTTCTTATTTAGAAAGGGATACAGTTCACCAAAGCTATGAGGTCAGCTGAAATGAATAAGCAATATTCTCTGAATTTTTCAGTCACTGGGGCTGTGAGAAAACGCTTTCTGAATTTTTCTCATTTACAAGTGTGCTTGTGAAGCTTGCTGGTGCTCCTGATCTCAGAAATCCACAGAAAGAGGAACATATTAATTATGAGGAACCACTAGAGTTGCCAGGTGGCATTCTGCACGAAATACCTTTAAGAGATGCTAGTGCCAGATTTGCTTAGGCTGAAAATTAGGAACTATTTATCATGTTGCATCTGAAAAGTGTGAAGTTATTTGTATGACAACTTCTGGAAAACTTGCTGCATGTCTACTCTCAATTTCTTTCCATTTCTGCCCTACTGACCACTTGTAGTGTTGCTCTCTGTCTGGAGTGTGTTCCTCCACCTGGTTTCACCAGACTTTCGCAGCTTCTCCCTGCCTTTCTCATGCAAGCTGCCCTCAGTGAAATTACCAGGGTCAATAAGGTGATCCAGATCTCCCCATTAGCTGATGGAGAATTAATCTGCTGGGACATTGTTCTCTGAAACATACAGCTTCTGTTCCTGGACTTCTCCTCATGGTTACACACATAGCCACGATAATAACCTGGTTCTCTGATGTGCTGCTTTCTCCTCATGTAGACCTGCCAGATGGTGCTGAGCATCAGCTCTGAGGGCGAGTGCTAAGCAATAGAGCCTGCTTGTTGTCAGACTGGATCAGGAGCACACCGGCTGTGCTCCCAAGTATTCACTCTTTGCCTGGAGTTCCTCAGATATTTCAGTGCCAGCCATACATCACAAATTTAAGAGCTGAGGTGACAATCCCAAATATGAAAATCATTGCAGAGTAAATGAAGCAAATGATCATTTTTGACAAATACACATGAGCGTTGCACTCAGAAATCTGGCTTGAACGTCTCTAAATAATTAAATTTATCTACCTCAGTAACTGCATTTGAATTGCAAATTAACTCACAAGCTCAGCCCTGCCGCATACGAGCGTACCTAGCGGTACCCCAAGCTCTCCACAGCTGCCATCCTGTGGTGTGCCAGCACCTGTGGTAAATGTGTTTTAGAGCCGAGCATGCCTGGGTAAGGGTACCGGGCCCAGCCGCACAGGAGCAGCTCAGCACTGCTGCACAGTGTTTTGTCAGCCTCCTTCCTTGTCCTTTCCTTCAGCGCTGGAACTCGGCGCTGCTGAGATTTTCTCTCTGTGTTCCTTCTGTCTTTGTTCAATGCTTCACCATTCGCCTTATCATTCAAATCCAGATGTACAGTCAGAATTACCCATTTCCCTGCATACTCCTGAGAAATTTCCCCGAAACAATGACCTCATTCTCCCAAATGTCCCGTGAGATGAGACTTCCTTATGTCCATTTCACAGAGAGTTGAGGTACACATATATGAATGTTAACAAGGCCAACACATTTGAAACGTTTGGAGATTGACTTTCTTTATTAGGGAACCTGGTGTCTTATTGTACCACATTTCTCTGGAGCAAAGCAGAGCTCTGCTGGTCTCCATTGAAAGCTCCAAATGTTCTTCATCTCATTTCAAATTAGACTGATAGGCTTAGATAAGAAATCCTGAAATTGAAGAACATAGGCATCACCTGTGAAAAATGTCAGTGAAGCAATGTGATTTAAATCTCTGTGGTATTCAGGCAGCGTCAGGAAAAAGTCAAGTTCTTCAGGGCAGTATTTAACAGCCCATCCCAGGAGGCTGAGCTCGCTCCATCTTACTTACCGTACTTTCCCAGTTCCTGCAGCAAAAATATAAGGAGGTCCTAGAGACAGTGTCCTTTCTCACCACAGCCCTGACACATCCCTCAGACCATGTACCAGTGGCCTTCTGAACCATTTGCAAGTCTGCTTCAGCTCTCTGCTGACTTTCTGCTCCATCCTTTCCACTAGCCCCATGCATGCAGAATGAAGGAAGCAGAAACTGCAGTCTTGCAGGGGTATTTTCATGGGGAGGGCAAGAGACAACTCTGACACAAGCCCAACTCTTCCTTCAGCTTTCCAGTCCTGCTCCAAAGCTCTTCATGTGCTAAAAAGTTTGGAACTTTTACACTCAGGTAAGGCAGTCATCTCTTGCAAAGAGCCAAACTGCTTTAGAGAACAAAAAATGTGGGCCCTAGAAAGCAGATAACCTCAGCTGACAGCAGCTGAATGGAAGCACTGGTTAGTGCGGTGTCCTCAGGCGGGTGGCCAGTCCTCCGCCAGCTGAGACTGCAGGGGAAAATTCCTCCTATAGCAACCCTTTTCTGTATCCAAAAGTAAAACCCACAGTTCTTCAGCAGCACCTCCTGTTTACCCTTTCCACTTATGGATAGTGCCATCTCCAAAATCTTCTCCTCTCTGCACATTACCAAATTACATCGCCTTCACCCCACCTTGGTCAGACCATAGTGTCTGTCTGTACTGCAGTCAACACAACCAGCACCTGCTCTGCCAACCTCATACTCGCTATCCATGCCAAAAGTCACTGGCTGAATGGCAAACAATTCTTACTGAGATCTTGCTGCCACAGCTGATATAGGATAGCCATGGAGAGAGGAAGAGGCTTATATGGGCATGCTCTGTGGGAGTGTGCTCTGTGTACTTCCAGAAGAATTTTAGTCAAATCTGTCAATCTGTCAAGTGAAGGAAGGGTTTTATACTGATTCCAGCTGCCTTCATTATTGCAGCTGGGAGCAAAGCGCTGAGTAGCCACGCTGCCTGGTCATGGGCCCGGTGCACCAGGCCCACTGGGCTGCAGTATCACCCCCGGTGCACAGACAGACTCAACTTTTTTGCAGCAAGCCTAGATCCATGTTTAGCCTAAGCCTGAGATCTGTGAGCAGAAGCTTGGCAAGGCTTCTGATATGTGCCACCACTGCAACAGCCAAACTCATGTGTGGCAATGGCTGCAGCAGCACCCACCAGCTCCAGAGATGGTGCTTGGGCTGTGCCATGTGCACCTGCAGCTCCAGATGGCGTCCAGAGGTACGAGGGAAGCTTTGGATAAGATTCAGTCTGGGAGTATGTCAGTTCCCAAAATCGTACGTAAGAAGTTGAGGAAGTTGCTGTCTCAACAAGGAGGTCCTTCTACTTAAATATATGCTATACGCCGAAGTGTGTATATGTAGTTCATATATATAGATAGATAGATATAGATATACACAAATATGTAATATATTTGAGAGTTGGACCAGATGACCTTTAAAGGTCACTTCCAACTCAAACGATTCTGTATTTCTATGAATATTTTTTAGTCAAGAAACTAATGAAAAAATGGTTTTATCTCCTTCTGATATAGTAACATAGGTACAGCATCAGCAGTTATTCCACTGCTTGTTGAAACACTCTAGTGTTTCATGCAAGTAATGGCTTTCTGGAAATAGTCTTCTTTTTGACATATCATTATATATATAATTCTTTGTTTAGGCATCCTGCAATCCTGCAGGTTAACAGAATTGAGAGCCAGATGCCTTAAGACAAATTAGCTATTAACTAAAGTATAATGCTTCACAGTTTGACTTACAGGAGACCCTGATGGCATTGAAGGCTTTGGGCTGCCTGTGCTACTTACTCCCATGGAAGCTCTGTTCATATTACAGCCTTACCTCCACAGAGCATCTATCTATAAGCAAAGACTTTATCTAAATAAGAGCCATGAGTAATATCAGATGGCTGTGCACTGAAAAGACCCATCTGACTTTGAACTTGCTTAGTCATTCCCCAATGCATTCTTCATCTACAAGTTTCACTATATTCACACATAAAACCAGGACATTTTTATAAATGTTTGAATAATGACAGTGTTCTGGAGCTGTTTGGTATGGCTTACAAATGCATTTGTGTTGCTAAAGATCCCTCTGATTGGACCAAATGTTCATCTAAGCAACCACACATTTGTTAATAGGCAACTTGAGAGAAGACAGATTGTGAAAAAGTTTTTTAAAAAAATTAACAATCACTCTTATCATCCCCTATTTTTCTTGCTTAATTATTATTCATGTAAGGGTCCTTCTCATTCAGTCTTTGGTTAAGAAACACTCATGCTCCAGCCTACTTTCAAATAAATCAGTGAGATTAATTTCTAACTGATGCAGTTAATTACAGAAGACCTGTTGCCATGTCATAGTTAAATTTAACATGCAAAATGCAGTTTCACCCTCTAGTGTTTACCATATATTCTCTTTTTAAAACTTGACATTTATGAGGCGTTTCAAGAAAAACAGTAATTTAAGCTCTAAGCGCTAAGTAATTAATAATTTGACCAAAAAATGTGTTTTGAGCTTTGTGATTTCTTGAAGCACATCTACACCGAGTATGACAAAAATGAGCAAGAGAAAACATTCAAACACTGAAAGTTTGTTTGTTTCTGGGTGACTGTACCTATTTTACTCAGTAACACTAGCCTTTAAAATTCAGGCTTCCGGTAGCCACTCAACAGAGAATAAAATTTCTGAGAGTTTCCTTCAGCAGAATGTGAGAAACCGTTTAAGCCAGGTCAAGAGCGAAATCCAACGAGATCTGCTCATATGAGAGCCTCACTGAGGCTCTCTGCTTCCAAAGCCAAGGAGACAAAAATAACCTTTACTGGGCTTTTTATAATATCATAAAATATTTTCTGGGTGTTCACTGCTGCTGTATTGAAGAGAGAGGATGGAAGTCCTCAACTGGCTAACAACAACTGGCTCAATGGAAACCAAGGAACCTGCTTATATATCAAATCTCATGGATCTCTCATGGTGCCCAGCCCACCTACAGATATCCCTTTGATTTATAACGCCTTGAATCCTGACTTGAAAACATAAGGTCCTCTGCACTACTATCCCGAAAAAGAATGAACAGTTTAAAAAAAAAAAAAACTTTTTAAAACAATGGTGATCTTTTTCTGAGAAAAAAACAGTTTTGATTAAAGTGTGCTGTTTATTTTAGACTCCTGATGACCAGGTAAGAAAAGGTCAGGTTCCCACTAACACATTTTTCATCTGAGCAGTCTCAAGAGGACACAGAGCTTGGCTCATGGAGGGCAAAGACCCAGAGGTGACCGGGTCCACCCAAGTGCTGACTGCCACCATCCCCTTCCCTTCCAGAAATCAAACCCAGCACAATGCATCCTCACCCATGCGACCCCGCCATGGAGTTCAAACACAAGGAAGAGAAACAGGGGTGATTAAATTAGCAGTAGAGCGCGTATATTCCATCACAGAAGCACAGATTGACCATTCAACCTATTATTAAAAGCGATTGAACCTGGTTTGGTGTGGGAATGCAACCACAGCTACTTGTGGTTGCTAACTCTGCAAAGTTATCTTTGGCCACCCTGCTTGTAGCTTCCAGTAAAGTTTATTTATAGGCCACCCTTCCTTTTTTCACACACAATTAGGAAGTGCTGAGGGTTAAATTTGTTGCAGCAAATGAGATTCAGATGGAAAGGGAAAACGTCCTGTGGAAAATGACTTCCTGGTGTCTAAAGCGGGGATCTTGTGTGCAGCACCTCTCCATTATGCATGAGTTACAGTCTTGGAACCTTCGTCTGACAGGGGAGCACTCTGTACTGTTACTCGTCTGCCTTTGAAGGTTATGAAGGGAGGGGCAAAGCTTAACTGTGTGTTTCGCAAAATGGCTGGAATACATTTCTGTGAGTGCCCTCACTATAGAAACCACTTGCACCAGCACAATGCCAGTGTAAAGAACAAGTATGCAGCCCAACAGGTTGATTTCAAAAGCTCAACAGTACACAACATATGAATGAAAAACTATGTAGATTTGTTGTGTGTTGTCAGTTCTAATTAAACTTTCTATTTAAGGAAAGAGAGAAAAGGGTTTAAAATCAACGTGAATGCCAGAAATCAGTTTATATTCCATAGCTTCACATATTTATCATGTTGATGGGTAAAAAGAAATCAGCATTGTCAAATTGTGCCAGGGAGGAAAAAGTTGTGAAAACCAAATGAAACATTCAGAATGTACAGATTTTCATCCAGAGAGAGAGAAAAACAGCTGAATACAATTAGGAAAAAACCCACAATAATGAAAAAGAGGATTTCATTTCCACCAGAATCTCCACCTCTTTTATTTAGCAGTCAGGGAAACAAGAACCTGTCATTCAACATCTTCACAAATTACAGTTCAACCTGTAAATACAAACGGAGCACTTGATCTAATGCTGAGGTGTTTCTATTTTCTCTTTAACATTGTTTAATGCATTCATGTGCTAATAGGGGTTAAACTAGATGATCCTTCAAGCTACTCTCTATGTTTTATCTGCGAGAGCTACAAAAGCCAAAGAAAAATTGATGCTTTTATACTGCGAAAGGAGAAAGACTCCAAACATTGCTATGAAGTAGGATATTTCTTCTCATGTATCATTTCAGCAGCAGTTGTTTACAACAAAAATATTTAGTCAGAACTGGATTTTTATGAGAAATACTCATGTGTTACTAATGTTCTGCTGGCATCAGACTGATTCCCCCGAATCTTTCATTTTCTCCTGGTGAATCACACTGCTCATAAAGCAAATTGCCTTGTCCTGACTTTGATTTCCACATTGTTTCTGAGTGTGGCTTCAGGTGGAGGATATGCAGCAGTTTATCCTTGAGAAAATTCAGCATTGTCATGCTAGCGCAATCTTCATCCTAAATTAACACACACAACCATCTCTATGCAATGAACGACACAAAAAATGGGAGGAATCCATTCCTAAACACTTCCACTCAAGGACTGCCTTTTCATCTCTGAGTCCAAAAACAGACTCGGATGTGAAATTAAATACAAGAGAGACCACTTAACCACAGACAAGAGTCAAACCAAAGTTTTATCAAACCTACTGCTTATGCCCTTTGAATTCCCAGCTTTACCTTCAGCCTCCCTAAAAGACCTATCAAACCTCCTTCATACCACAAATGCACCAGCCCCTTCTTAAACTTCTCACCAGTACTAAATGCCTACCAAAAAACCCATGGACTCCCCAACATGGAGTCTCATGTAAAAGAAGCTGACAAGGTCAGCTTTTCAGATTTCCAAATCTTTCCAAAGATTTGGAGCAAGGTCAGAAACATAAATGGCTGAGAAGAGAGATTCAGAATTGGAATACAAGTGCTATGACGAAAAGATTTAATGAAAATCTTTATAAAACACAAAAACTCCCAGACTGCCCAGTGGAGAGGGAGCCAACGAACAACCTGAAGAGAGTGACTGGGTTTAGCAAAAGTACTTCCTCTTTTTCAGCAAATAATCTTCAGATGAGATAAACACAGAATCATAGAATCATGGAGTGGTTTGGATTGGAAGGGACCTTTAAGATCATCTAGTCCCAACCCCCCTGCTGTAGGCAGGGACACCTCTCTGCAGACTAGGTTACTTACAGCCCCATCCAGCCTGGCCTTGAATGCTTCCAGGGAGGCGGCATCCACAACCTTTCTGGGCAACCTGTTCCAGTGTCTCACCACCTTCACAGTAAATAATTTCTTCCTAATACCTAGTCTAAATCTACACTCTTCCAGTTTAAAGCCATTTCCCCTTGTCCTGTTGCTACAAGCCCTTATAAAAAGTCCCTCCCCATCTTTCCTGTAGGCCCCCAAAATCTCGATGCATCCACTAATCGGGCTAGAGAAAGAGATCTAATTACAGAAAAAGCAGCATATTCCTTTGGACAGAGATGGTAAGAAGTCTAAGGGGAAGTAAAAAAGCAAGCCATATGCGTTGCAAAGGAATTACAATAAAAGCCTGCGTGTTACTATAATGTTTCATAATCAAACAGGATGAGCCACCATCATTAAAGGCCAAATTCTGCTTTGAAAGTGCAAGTTTCGCATTTATAGCAGCAATGATGCAGGAAACAAATTTTGGCCATGACTTTCTATTTCTTTTGTGTCCTTTGTGCCAGAAGCTAGATTTACAAAGGTCTTTTATGAGCTACAGTTGTGTATGGGCCCACTGACATAAACACAGGGACCTGCAGAAAATCATCCCAGGATGCCTGGAGAGGCTTTTTAAATTTTTAATTACAAATGAATCATGTTAGAAAGAGCATACAAGAGAGCTGCTACCATTGCCACCAGCACTGGTATTTTTAAGAAACCATACTTAAGCTTGCCGACTCTAAGCACCACAAGCTCCTTCTTTCTGTCATTTGCATGCACACACTTAGTCTGACAAATCATCCACAAAATTAAAACAGTGGATTTAATTTAAAAAAAAAGCATGCAATGAAGATTTTTAGAAAAATCCACCACAGTACAGTAAAATTCTTTCATTATTTTCTCATATTTTCAATTTAATCTGAAAAATGGACATTGTGCTACATCCTTCTCTCAGTAAGTTTCCTATACATTCAAATTACATTAGGAACAACACTTTTTTAACAACTATAATCAAGCCAAATTTGAGTTTCTCCAACATAATTATTCTGAACTACTTCCTTCTCTTTTCATATGCATATATTGACTTGAATTGTTTTTTGCATTTGAATTGGAGCAAGTGAAATTGAAATAGAGCAAAATATTTAATTTTCTTAGATCAACAGTTCTTTACACTTTCCAAGTATGGTCTTATAATCTGGGGGGAACAATGTGAGTTGTCCTTCCTATTTGAGACCGAGTCTGGTAATTTCCCTGTGCAGCAGGCAAATCACTGCCTGTTTACTCTAGAAAACAGCTCATCTGTTGGAATATTGAGTTATGTTCTCTGAATGAAGTATTTTGTTGCATCGCATTGTTGGTTTTTTTGCTGAAATATCTTCCTTGAATGCTTTTTGACATAAATTGGTAAAATGTAGGTCATCTAAACGTCTACAGTTGGCTGCATCATCCTCTCTTTATTCACTGTAGACTACGAACCTTGAGAGTCTGCATTTGAGAGCAGTGCCATTATCCAAGTCACTTACAGGATAAACACTGCAGCCACAGCAAGAACTTGAACTCATGCTTTAGAGGGTTTTTGCATTCCCTAATTATTGTTTTTTGGTTTGAGGTGGTGCCTGCAGCTCCAAACAGCAAACTGATCCCCCACAGCTATCAGGTGATGTGCAAATGAAAACTGGAAAGGAAGATGAGCAAAATGACTTGTTGATGGGTATTTTTTTCACGGCTGTCATTTATACACACTCATGCTTTCTCTTCCGTTTTCAAGTTAATTTTTTTAATTTTGACCAAGCTCATTCTCAGCTTCAGTGCCATTCCAAATATTTAGGGTCCAGTCTAACTCCTATCCAAATATATGCCCAGAATTTCATGTCTCTGAGGATGGCATCAGGATAGAGAAGGCCCCTGTACTCCTGCTGTGGCAAAGGCCAAGGCCTGATGTTATGTCACTGCAGTCGGTCTCTACATGCGTCCCCATTTCACAGCACAGGCTGCTGTACGGCCTGGCGGCTGCACCAGCACTACTTGAGCAACAATCCCACTGTGCTTCAGCACTGGTGCTTTCCCGCTCTGTTCCCCCTCTTCCCTCCCTGTCTCTGGCACCAGCACCAACCATTTTCATTCCTGACATCACACTGTAATTTAAGAAAGCTCTTGTTCTACAATTTAAAAAACTATTTTTATGACTACATCTATTCAGATAAATCTTCCTCAAGTCTTTGTACCAGAGCTATTGAAGCAAGCAGGAGTCTCAAAATGGCTCTGAAAAGTGCTTATTAAAATTGTTATATCTAAAAAAGGCTTGCTAGGAAATCTTCACACAGGCTTCGATTCCAGGAAACAGCCATGATCTTCCCTCCAAATGTGATGATCAGATTAACAACAACAACAAAAAATTTAGAGAAACCAACCTGGTAAAAAAAAAAAAAAAGAATAAGAAAAAGTAGTAGAAGAAAAAAAGAAGAAGAAAAGTAGCAGAGTTAACAAAAAGTAACTCCAGGGGCTGCATAACGTTAACTAGGACCTGCGTTCTTGGTAGGGAAGTCACAAGGCCCATCTGCGGGGGGGTGGCAGATGGAGGTGCAGGCCTGTGAGGGAGCAGCAGAGTGAATGAGTGAGAGCTACTCATCTGCTGGTGAGTTCCTCTCCCCCAGAGAGAGTTACAAAGCCACAGGATGTCCTCTCGTTTCAGAATTTGCATTCCCACTTCTGAGCTAGATGAAAGACTTGCAAAAGCATATGTATCCAGATAGCTCCTTAATGACTCTGCCTCCCGGGGGGATTTTTGTGCATCACTTATTCAGGAGAAAGACAGCAATAGGTTGTACCATGTACACTTACCAGTAATAATTGCTTTTTAAGCAGCTGTTTTCTTCTGCAAAGAGCTTAACAGGCACCTACTATCAATCTTCACAATGAGAGAAGGTTACAGATCTTCCAGAGACGCAGATAGGGAGCTGTGGGATAGCAGCCGAAGCCATTTCCATAGCCTAGGGCAGCGTCTACATTGCAATTAGAAAATACATATGGAGAGAAACAGTTGGTGTTGAGGACCTAATGCCCACATTATTCAGAAAATGGGGAAGATTTTCTTCAGACTGCTCCTGCCTGGGCTGATGGGCTGAATGCCCATGGGCGGTTGGGAGCGCTTGTCTCCATGTCCTCCAAGAGGAGCTGAGTTCATTTAGCTCTGAGACCACACTGCAATGCAAATCAACAATGTCCACGCAGACAGCTGGAAGAACTGCTTCAGGATGCACTCCTGATCTGAACAAAACCACTACTGAAATGCACACTTTTTCATCCTGTCTAGCTTCCTGCTCCTCAATACCTTCAAGAACACTGAAATAAGTCATGCACAAAGGCACAACTCAAGGAGAAGAAAGGCTGTGCAGTCATTTCTCTTTTGATCCGGCTCGTACACTTTTCATGTTGCTTTGATAATAAAGAGAGGGAAAGTCTGAGGCAGAGCTATTCAGCTAAACCACACTTCACTGCCTTGTTTTGAAGAAAGAAATTCCCAGCTTTTCTATCTTAACTATTGAGCTGTTTTAAGACAGAAAATTTCCTATACTTGGTATTTTTTAAAATTTTCCTCTGCATTAATGAGACATTTCTCATTTTCTCTCTGAGAATTCAGCAGTTTTCTGAAGTTAACAATTCTACTTCTCGTTTCCTTAACACTTATTTCTGCATAGCAGAGAATGAGCTGCTTTTTTGTTCGGCTGCAGCTTTCTGGTATCTGCTGCAGCTGCAGAGCTGAGCACCTTTCACAGCAATACCAAACTCTTCCTCACACACTGATTTTGCTGCAACAGAATTAGTGCTCCCAAAGCACTCTTCCCGTGGCTGCGCAGATGAGAGCAGGAGGGAGCCTGGGGCAGGAATCACAGCAAGGTGGGCAGAGCTGCAGTCTCTCTTCATGAGGTTGGTTGTGGGGGCAGCTGCTTCCAGTCCTTCATCGTGCACCTTTCTGAAACTGGGAATTACATAAGTGGATAAATACAGAAATACTTCTGTTTTCCCAGTCCCAGTGCACACAGCAATACCATTTCTTGTGGCAATAGGGAAGGTAAATGACAGCTTTCAATCAAAGTGATTCTCTTTAAACGAGTACATTTGCTTTTTTTTCCCGCTTTTCCACCCTTCCACATACCCGGGCAGGTGAAGTGAGGCCAGACAGCCCCTGGCACAAGCATCTCCACCTGCAGCAAAAATACCTCTGTACAACATTTTCTAGTGATGAGCTGTTGAATAATCCTCTGCTTGGCTGCTGGACCCAGATATACCATACTTTTAAATATTTCCCATTTTAGAGAATGGTAAACTGGTCTGTTTCTGCTATTTAGTGACATAAGTGATAGCACCATAGCAGAAATATTGTACCTGCCCTTCATTTTGTTCCTGTAAAGTTCTTGTGTTACTGCTTATTGTAATAAATTACTGAGTAATCTAAATTATGCCCACAAAATGGGACAAGGGGAAATGGTTTTCAACTAAAGGAGAAGAGATTTAGATTAGATGTTGGGGGAAGTTTTTCACAGAGAGGGTGGTGAGGCGCTGGCCCAGCTGCCCAGAGAAGCTGTGGTGCCCCCTCCCTGGAGGCGCTCAAGGCCAGGTTGGATGGGGCCCTGGGCAGCCTGAGCTGGTGGGGGGCAGCCCTGCCCACAGCAGGGGTTGGGGCTGGGTGGGCTTTGAGGTCCCTTCCAATCTGAGACATTCTATGATAAAATGAGCATAAACTGGCATCAAAGCTAGGACAATACAACCAGCATTGTTAATTCATGGCCAGATATTGTAATTTAGTATTCTTTTAAGAGATTCCCATCCTAGTAAATTTTAACATTTCTTCATAGAAATGGCTACTTTTCTTGGATGCAAAACACCAGAAAATGTCTTTGTAGCACTAAAATTATCCAAAGCATACTATGCTGGTGTGTACACAAGCGTAACAGAACAAACAAGATACAAATTCTGGACCTGCTAGTTTTAGTAGATAAATACTGTGTTTTTTAGGGGAAATCTATGCACAAAAGTACACAGCCTCTCCATATACGCATTCCTTCAGCAGAGCAACGCCTGTAAGAATTATTCAGAGCTGCACTTGAAGTTGGTTACAAAACAATCAGCAGAGGAGGGCTGGCAGGGTGGGAGGGAGCAGCCTCTGGAGCAACTCCCTGCTGGAAGCAGTGCTGGGGTGCCACTGGGAGACCGGGCTCCTGCACTCTCTCCCTCCCTCCCTCTCCCTCTTGTCGGTCTTTTACTTCTCACGACACTGCAGAGCTTTCCAAATGAAGAAGCTGTTTCCATGACACCAAACCCTTAATTTGAAGCATACATATAAACAGCCTAGGATTGTGATCACAGTGCACCATTCCATATTTATTTTATTCTTTTTAGGCTGTGCTTTGGACACAGCTAGAAAAGCCGTATGAAATTCGAGATGAAGATGTTGTGTTATCACTGGTGAACAGTTTCACCATTACTGTTCTACAAACACCTCATTTTTGTTCTCTGTTAAATATCTTGTCGCATTTAATAAGCTGAAAGAGCGGACCAGTCGGTTAATCAGCTGCTTCGTGCTTGTGCTTTGCCCGAGCCAGATCGGTCTCTCCAGTGATTTTTTTTTTGGTGCAGTCTCAGCTCACTGCATCCTTTTTCCTGGCTATTTACTTTTTCTCGAAAGCTGTTTTCTGGTCACTCTCTTCCTTTCACCAGAAAGCTGTTTTATAGTCTTCTATCATGGCAAACAGACAGTAAGAAAGTACAACTGTAAATATTCTCCTTCTCTATTTATCCTGAAGATAAATATGTATCTAAAAGATAAATAAAGTCTTCCTTGCACATAAAAGCTGTAAGAAAGTATATGCCATATTAAGGAAAACATAATATTGAACTGAGTTATGAATGGCGCTGTCATCAATGGAACTTACCGCAAAAATCCATTTTGTTTTTAATTTCATAATTGTGCCTACTTAATCACACAGTTTCACTTTGTTTCTTAAAGGCAGACTTTAGGAAAAATATCTTCAGCTTGAAACACTGTTTGACTCCCAACGGAAGAGGAAGGTAAAGTGCAGAGAGGAAGGCTCTGTGCGCCCGCAGAATCCCCTCTCACCCAGCAACTGCCACGAGTGAATGGCATGGACGGCAGTGCTATGTGAGAGCAGATAAGTACTATTCACAGCCTCGGCTTCATTAACAAGCCCAAGACACCTACAGGATATCCACCCACACACACGCTAACTCAGCTGCCGAGGAAAGCATGCCTTTGCTGAATGCCTGATTTTTGGTCGCTGAGCACAGGCAGGGCAGCCGCACACGGGATGCGATGCCCTCCATTCCCTTTTCCCATGGGAAGATGAGCAGGGCAGCCCACGTCCACCCACCACAGGGCATGGAGTGTGCTGCTGCCGCAGCTGACGTGACATTCCTGAGTATGCAGGGGGGGACACGGGGAAAACTACAGGGTGGCACATTTCCATCTGGCCCTTATTTGTATGCTCGCTGCTCAGCAGCAGCTCATACCTTTGGGCCCTGTCTTTCACTGTCCTGGAAGCCACAAAGCAACAAAGAAACAAAAACACTGGGAACAGCATTTTAATGTGGAGGCCTGGAGACTCCTTCCTGAAATCAGTGAGAGACAGTGCTAAATAAATCAAGTGATTCAGTGCAAGAACCAAACCAGAACTGGCCCTTTTCCTGTCCCCAAATTATCCAGAAATTCCCATGTGCAAAGCTCATGTGGCTTTATGGGATGAGACAACCATAGACAGATTTGCAAGCCGAGTGATATATTAGGGTAAAGTGTGCAGGGAGATTTTAGAATTGGAGCAATAAATTATTTTACGATGTGATGGCAGCAGACAAGGTCCTCCCATCCTAGAGCTGCTGTGGTGAGCCTGGCACTCACCACCAAGGGGCATCTCTCTGATTTGATATCCTATTTCATGACACAGCACTCTCTTTCCTCTCTAAGTAGGATCCCTTCACCTCTCAAAAGAACAGCTCGGAAAGGCAGAGAGGGTCTGCAGATGGCAGCAGTGGGCAGGCAGCTCCATCTCACCATCCCCTCACACAGGGGCTATTGTTGAAGAGGGTCAGCCAGATATAGTCTAGAGAGTCTTCATCAGCAGCCATCCTCTCAAGGAGATTTATGCCAAGTTGATGTCCATTTCATGACAGCAAATCCACTGACTCAGCAAACATCAGTTTCTAAGCCTAGACAGCTTTGCGACATAAGAACAAGTATTTTGGGGGCATCGCTACCCTACTGTTGGATTATTTAGCCCCCACCTTTGCAGAAAGGTTAGAAGAAAAGGAAGGAGGCTGCACTATTTAAGGTACTCATGTGAGACCATAGAAGTGCCATGCTTAAGCCTGCTCCAGTACAAATTCGCTTTCCAAAGCTAAAGCAAGCTTTTTGGTCATCTGTCAGAGGGAGACAGCAGCATGGCCACACATCACAGAAGTGAGTTCAAGACAGACACATGGAACACAGACAAGTCTGAAGCAGCAGGTACTAAGTCATACCAAAAGCTTGAGGAAGAAGGAGGTTTGGTTTGCATCCCTGTCTTGTACAAGGGTATGTGATATAGGGAAACCTCATGCACTGCCAGCGTATTGACTAGTGGGTGAAATGTGGCTCTGGACCCACCAGGACTGCCCAGAGCTCTGGCCCTAGGGCACATGCTTGGGGCTTCTCCATGGCTACCAGTGGGCAGGACAGTCTCCACATATGATCTGGGCTGTGACCAAGGAATGAGAAGAGGCACAGGGAAGCTGTAGGGAAGAGATGGGGTAACTAAGGAGGGACACAGTTACTTGCTGGATCACACAGATGGGATGACACCAAATAAAAGTAATCTGAACTGCAAAGAAGGCCTTTTCAATTGTGGTTAAGGACTTATACCATTAGGATGCTGCCATTCTGCGTGTTGCTCTGAAAACTATTCATGTATCTCTATATTCTAGTTGAATGATATTTTTTCCCTTTAATACACTTGCTTATTAAGTCACACTATCACACTAAAGGAGTAATTTGTATTTATCTTTATCTCTCCGTGTGCTTTCTGTAGCCATTGCTCCTCTTACTTTTTCTCCCCTATCTGCCAGTCGTTTTAAATCTGTCTTTTGTGTGAGCCCTGTAGGCCAGGGATCATACCTACTTCTATTTTTGGAAACCACCTACAGGGAATAAATTATGGTAATTAAGTCCAGCAGAATTAGATTGTAGTGACTGCCAGACATGGAATAGTCATTGTCAGATATTCTCAGAACAAGGTATCTGGTTTTTGCCCTCAAGGAAGACAGAAACAAGGAAGATGCACCAAGCCAGTATCACGGAAGTGCGTATTTCTAATCTCTAGGAAAGCACCTGGTGATCTGCCAGCAGCCACGGAATCGCGGAGAAAGCACCTGGCCTTTGGGCCTTACCACAGAAAGGATGCAATAACCTCAGTGAGTGCTGAATTTAAAACTGCATTCTACTAGAATTTCCATTCGAAGCTACACTTATTCCCTTGCTCACGGCTGTGAGAGGGTAAAAGGGTGGAAAAAAGCTTTGAACATAACTTTCGTTTTACACATTTCTGATATTTGAAATGTTTCAAAATGATTAATGATCTACATTTGGCCTCGGACAAGCGGTGGCTTATCTAATATTCTGTTTATGAAAAATATGAAAAGATGAAAATGCTATTTCCCATATATTTCAAGCAAAATCTTCCATTTATGTAATGGAAAAAAAAATGGCTGATTGTCCTAACACAGAAGTAAGTTTGTGGCATAGCCTCCAGAGGAAGAAAAATAGCTTCCCATTTGAAGATGCTCAGGTTAGCAGTTTTAAGGTGAAGGATGCTGAAGCTGAAGTAGTCACACATTCATTCAGTTCAGACACTTCAGGTTGCAGTGGCGTGATGTTCTAGAGGTAAAGCAGTTTAAGAAGACAAGGTGCAGATTGAATTGTCCTAGCTTCCTGATGCTTTAAGTAATTTAAGCACTTCTTCTGTACTGATGCCTCTAAATACCTCTACAAGTTTAAACACGGCCTGTGAAGGGAAATAAATAGGAGGCATTACTTTCGGAGCAACCCATCTTCCTGAGTGGAAAGTGTCAGCATAAACTGAAGCATCGTAGACGCAGTGGGTTCCCATCACCACAGGTGGGTGCTGCTGAGTGAAGGAGCAGGTGTCCCTGGAAGGGTTTTTCTACCAGTAACAAACCACTTGGCCAGCATGATTGTGAACAGCAACACCGCGAATATTTTTGTCCACACTGAGGCATGATCAATAGAGCATCAGGAGAGCAGAAAAGAACAGATATTTGGGGTACATGCCAGATCTCGTTATGATCAACCCCTCTGAGTCAGATTCACGGATTTCCATGACGGTTAAGATAAAAAGAGGATTTCAGGCAAACCTTAACTGCTAAAATCAGGAGCCAAAGCCCCATAGTCTCCAGCAGGTCTGGATCTTTCCCCATGAGCCAGTGACTGATTGCAGATCTTAAATGTCTCCGCAACCAAGCACAGTAGTCTTGAGCAAGGAAGCATTTCAGGACAATAACCTCAGTAACTAGTCTCCTGCATCAACTCCTTCAAGGAAATACATTGAGAAGGACGCAATCAGAATATACCAAGTTGGAAGAGACCCATAAGGACTGAGTCCAGTCAAGAGGTTCAAAGAAACTAGCCCTTCTTCCTGTACCTTTCTATACCTTCTCAGACTGACCCTAAAAAAGACAGAAAACCACCCAACGGTAGGACCTTCTGTCACCTCGTACTCTCCATCAAGGAAGAGCCATTTTTTTTGACATCTGAGCGAGATCCTGTAGATCTTTCTTAAAACATGTCCTGGCTGAAAGCGTTCCAGCGCTTTCTTTCCTTATTCTGACTTGTTTTCAGCACAGCTTCATCTACATGTGGCGAACAAAACAGCCAAGTAGTTCAGACTGCTCTGCCCAGCAGCCCTGTCTTCGTCAGTATTTAGCATGGGGAAGTCTTCAAAATATCCATAAGATCTATCACAAAGTTTTGCACCTTATTCACTACCACCAGGCTTGGTGAATAATTTGGAGGAAAGCAGCCAAGGCAGCAGCATCCAATAAAAACTCCTCCATTTAATGACAACTCTACTGGTCACAGATTTCTGAGTCACTCGGTTTGTTCTGTCTTAATCCATCATCTGGCCCCACACCTCCTCAGATAAAAATGCACATAGTGGACACGAGCAATGTATTTAAACAACCAACACGTCTTACTGTAACATCATATTTTGCACTTTTTAGGGGACGAGCATCAAGAAATATAATATAATTGATAAGAAAGCAGCGCAGGCCCTGCACAGTGTACATAAAGGCACTCCCTTTGGAAGTAGGAATCCCTGAGATTCCATCATGTGGGGAACCTACAGCCTCTCTACCACAAGAAAACAGTGGGAAAAGCTCTTTTCCCCAGGAAACTGGTATGGTGTCATGCATCTATGTGGAGCTTCTCAGTGGCAGCTACCAATTAGGGAACAGCACAGAGTATATTTTTGTACTATGAAAACATACTTCTTTTTAATTTTTTTTAAAGTTGCCTTGGGGCTATTTATATCCAACTTTTCTACACAAATTTTAATAGCTAAGCAGCAAACTGCTAGACAAAAAGATTTGTAATCAAAATGCTGACAGACTTGTGACTACAAGCAGCATCCCAAACTGCAGCATTACAGCAACCTGTGCAGAAGTCTCCATGCCCACAGAATTTCAGTTCCAGCCCAGTTCTTGGGGCTGGTGCATTCCACCTTTCAGAGCAAATGTACCAGTTATCCGGTACTGAAGGATAAACCTGGACAAATTACACAAACATTTTAATTAACACACTTCTTGACAAAAGACCCAGAAGAGAATAGTGAAGTAGCACCCATTAAAAAAAAAAAAAAAAACCACTGTGTTGAGACTGCTCGGAATTATTTCCCAGTCATATAAAAGGTAATTGGATTAAGTGAAGGGGAAACAAATTCAATGTGATAAAGGTAATAGATATTTATTGCTACAAAGGATTAGCTGACATGACGATCAAGTATGAATTTGATGCTAGATACGATAATTTGATAAGTAGAACTTGCCTTTCCATTTCATATTATATCAACTTTTTTTATTATGATGTACCATAAAGGGGAAAAATATTACATTATGGATTTGCTGCCCTGTGGGATAACCTTGAAATTGTGCCACTGAATTCCTACATCTTTTTTTTTTAGATCCCCAAGATGGGACCAAAATAAAGTTGAAAGTATGCGGAAGATTAAAGTGAGGAGGAATGCTGGTAAATACAGAGTGTGACCTTTCCTTTGTGCAGAGAAAGCCCCACCACCTCCGCTCATCGGGAGTCAAGGCACAAATGAAAGCGCTGGGGAGGAGAGGAAGAGCACACTCAAACAGATAGCAAAACTTACTCCTCTGGGAGCGTTCCATATTGAATTAGAAATAATTATTTTAAGTTATCTCCCTATACATATTGTGTATATGTAAATACTGGTGACATATTCATTTCACATCTATACTAATTCCTTGCCACGGGTTGTGATGAAGCACATTACATTTTCCATTGTAAATAATGACTCATGTGCTATCTGTATTAAACTAAGCAGAGAGGAGAGGCACAAGAGATACAAACACAGAACAAATTTGCGGGTTTTATAATTTCTATCTTCTTTTAACTATCCTGCTCTACTCTCCTTCAAGAAAAAAAAATCATAAGCAGCAGTTTTGTCTGAATAAGTAATGGTATAAACAAGGAGTTGTGAATCTATATTTTATCTCCAAAACAAACTTGCTGACATCTACAGCATTACAAAGTAATTGGATTCTTCTTAAATTGCCAAATTCTTCAGTGGTGGATCTGTGTGTGTAGGACTGTCCCCACCACAGTGGGGTTGCTAACACAACAGCAATAACAAACTGTACGCAGAGTCCCAAGGATACGACTCTTTTTCAACAACAAAAAAAAAAACAAACCCGACACACGGAACAAGTGTATGACACCATCAGACATGCTCATTCCAATTTGTTCTACCTCAGTACTGACATTTTTCCCCATTAGCTATCACATCAGTGAGATTTTAATATAATTATTTCAGAACATTGCTAAGCTCCTGTCTGCACTTGGAAATTTACCAAAATAGCTACAGTTATTCCAAGATGGTTTATTTCAATATAAATCCCAAAGTGGGCACTCTTATTCCAAAATAAGAATTCTTGATTCCAATTTAATTTAATCTCGTTCTAAAATATCCTCCCGGGAGCTTATGCTGGAATAGCTGTTCTGGTACATTTCCAAATGTAGGCAAGCCCAAGATCAAGAATTGGAGGCTGCAGTTTGCTAAAGAGAAAACTCCATTTCCACCTTAAAAAAAAAAAATTCAAATCAAATAAGCTTTAGAAATCCATCCATTTGAGAAATATAAGCCCTTATACAAAAAGGATATGGATTCTAATTTAATAATGGTAGTTGCTTAACTCGGCACATGTTCATATCAATTAACGTCTCCCATCACAAATCCTCTTCAAAAGAGTCACTCAAACCTCACCACTCTCTGTTTTCATCTAAGCATCTGCTCTCAGAGCAAAAACAGACAGGCAAACAATAAGAGAGCTGGAAACTAAACCAAGAAAATCATCTAGCCTGAGCAGCTTTTTGATCCTGAGAGAAGAGAAATGCCAAAATCTCCACTAGCTCAGCCAGGGGCTTCACATCCGCTGTTGATTTTACACAAAAGGGATTCAAATGCTGAGCTGTTAGGCAGTATACAAAACCTACGATATGCAAACTTTGAGAAAAGTGGAAAGAAGCCAGTGCTCCTACCTGGAGGGTAAGAAAGGATAGTATCAGTTCCTTTTGAAAAGCAGCTATAGTTTTTAAGGTCTAAACTTTCTAAAGCCCGTATATTAGCAGACAACATTTTGCTAGCTTAATTTCTCATACAAGACATTAAGTTAAATATTTGGTTCTATTCCTGTAGGATTTCCACAGTATTGCACTGCAGGCATTTAAATAAGCAAACACATACATAAAATAATAATAATCATCATAATAAAATCAACAGAGCTCTCTCATTCACTAAATGTAGACTTTTGATCCAAAACAGTTATTTCAAGAGATATGTCCTATGGTTTCTAAGAGCCATGGCCTGTCCTTTACGTTCTGTGAAGACCGGCAACAACACAACTTTTCGTTCATTTTATGTCCCCCAAACTAACATGAGAAATCTAGACTTTCTCACTTTTTTAGATGCCTTTTTGCAGCCTAGCCACGTGCAACACATGCACAGCAGCATTAACTAATGCCTCACTGGCAGCCCACAGAGCCAGCACTTGTCAGATCTACCTTGCATCCCATGGTCACCTTTGAAATATGTCCTACCACTACCATGTGGATCTCCTGGGCTGGTGCATGTGCTCTGCCCTGAGATATCCCAAACCCTACCCTAACCCTGCATCTCCACAAAGACCATCTCCATGAGCCTTCTCAGCAGCCCAGCTATACATTCAGTCATGCACCATGGGCAGCTGAGACCCTGGGGACAGGGAAGGAGTCTCCTTTGCACAACATTCCCTTGGCAAGTCAAACACGTGGAAAGGCAAGGAGTACATACAGTAGCTTTGGGTCACTCAGATCAGTGACACTGGCAGAAGAAGAGCTTCCACCGGTATGCAGAAGAAACATGTCTTGGTCTCTGCTCCTCTGTTCTACAGGCAACATTCATCCCTTCTTCCAGCTGCAGAGGAAGAGCAATGGTCATCTTCTCCCTCATTATGCTGATCTGTGTCTTACAGCCAGAAGAGAGACCTCTGCACGTCTTGAGCTGCACAGCCGGGTCCTGTTTGAGATGGAGAACCAAAGGGCAGGAAATAGCAATAACAGCTCCCACAGCAGCTCATGGTGCGCTGCTCTCCTTCATGCCTCAGTAGCATCACCACCACCTGAAGCGGTGCGAGACACAGCTGCAAAGTGAGCAAATAGCCCCATCTAGCGTCCCCGGGTACTAAAGAGCAATTTTCTACCTGATTTCTTCCAGCCACCCTAATTCCCAGAGAGAAGGACGAAGGCGAGACTGAAAATCACCGCTGCCCATCAGACGGGCACTGCGCAAGTTCTCGGCCAGGGCACCACTCATCATAAGGTTTCTTCAAGTGTGGTCCGAGCTTTCTCTTACTATTCCATCTTGCATAGTCGATAACTGCCTTCTTCGTTTTGCTTTGCTAATGTAAGGAATTGGCAAATTAGTTTGAGAGGAGAAATCAAAGAGGTTTTCACATGGCCTTTGCCCCCTCTTTTGCATATAATGCCCGATGGTCTCCTTAGCTCTTCTAGAAAAGCTCTCTGACTACAAGAGTGTGTTATTTGAGGGTGAAACACATTAGCCTCTGCTTGCTCCAGATTTAATTCATCTATTTAAATAATTTAATACAGCATCCATCAGCATGAAAGCTAGACAAATTGAATCCAAAGGATTTGAAGACACATAGATTTAATAAACCACCTTCAAATCCTGGCTCTCAAATTATCGCTGTCCCTGGATTAATTCTACCTTAATTAGACCAAATAATTTTCTCAAACTGATTAAGAAAATAAGGATGAAATAAACATAAAGCAAAAGCAATTGGAATATAAACAGCCAGAGAGCACAAACCGTAATACTGAGCCTCAAATCGCACACCAAAACTCACTCCATGTAGGTTCTTGTTTGAGTTCTACAAAGTCCCTGAAGGGATGCCCCAAAATACAGGAATGAGGGGGCACCACATGAAACTTCCAGTCAGAGCTTTGGAATAGACAGAAGTGGGGACTTCCTGACAGGATAACTATTCCGTTGCCTGACTCATTGCCACAAAATGCTGCACACGCTAAAAACATGAGTAGAATTTGACAAATTAACAGAAGAAAAGTCCACAAAGTGTTACCAAACACAACGATCAGAACATTTTTAAGCCATAAACTACTTTGGGGCGGGACAGCATACCAAGGAAATGTCACTCAGTACTTCCTTTGCCGTTACACCCTCTCCCTAATTATCAGCTGCTCCTGTCAGAGACAGGATACTGAGCTTGACAGGCCTTTGGTCAAGCATAATGGGGCTATCTTTATATCTGACAAGTCATTAATTGAATATACTTTTAGTTGTTGACTCTGGCTTTGAAGCCTTATTGCAGAAGGTGACTAAAGAGCATCCAAGCTAAACTCAGCTCACGGAATGTAGGATAACAGCTAGTCTCGCAGGCTTATCTAGCCTACAAGAGTTGCTCATGTTGCAACTTCAGTTAACTATCAGATCCATCAAGCATTATTATTGCAAATGCTACGTCAACAGCTCGTGCTGACAGCTGAGTACAATAAAATAGACAATAAGACTCTACGAAAGGTTCCAGGCAAGCAGATTCATCAGCAACAAGGACTTCAAGGACCAGAAAAAAAAAAAGAAAAAAAAAAAGTAGCATCTTCAAGTAAGACCCAATATTTTAGGGACAGGACCCAAATGTTTTACAATATCTGTTCCACCCAGGTAGCTGGAAACCACAGTCAATACAGCCTTGTTTTCTCTGGATAGTTCTTTGAAAGAAAGAGTAAGGAGAGCACCCTGTGCGTGCCCCAGTTGGAAGCAGTGAACAAGACCACAGAAACATAGAATCATAGAATATCCCAAGTTGGAAGGGACCCAGAAGGTCCTGGCTCCACACAAGACCACCCAAAAATCAGACCATTTGTCTGAGAGCATTGTCCAGCATGGAGAGATCCAAATCAGAAAGGTGTTTGCCCAGACCAGCCCCTGGAAACAAGTGGCAGAGCAGGTCACCACCCCAGAAGACGATGCAGCCTCAGTGCTGAATTCAAAGAGATATATGGAAATGATCTATTTTTATACCCTTCTTGTAAGTGGTGCAGACCCAAACCCCACCACCTATCGGGCATCACCACTTGGCAGGCTGATCTACTCCACTTTGACGGCAGCGGCAAGATTTCAAAGCAGTAAAACATCCAGACAGCTTGGTTTTAAGCCAGCTAGCCTAAATAGCGCTAACAGGAGAGCTGCTGGGACTCTGAGAGCTCGCCCTGGTTTTGCAGTCTGTGCTGAGCTTCTTGTTGCCACACACCTTGCTGGCTGCACCGCAGCTTGCTGAAAGTGCAGACTAACAGTGTGACATCCCATGAGAGAACTGCAACCAGTTAAGCTATTTTGGACAAGGAGAAAAAGGTGTTCAGTCCTGAAGTTCTTCTGAGAAAAAGCAATCCATGCAGTGCTCCTCCAAGCCACAAAATGGCCTGAGAACAAATACAGCAGTAGATAATCAATATTACCATAGCCTGAGTCTCCCGCCATAGTTTGATCTCTACACTGACTGTATTTTGCAGAAAAGCCCATACTTCATTTTCAGCCACTAGAAAAATTTGCATATCACAGGAAAAAAATAGATCAATAGAGCCTCTGGTCCTGATTCAGCTCTCACTGTCTCCAACAGAAAGAGCCCCAGGTCTCTCTCATGGCTAGAGTTCAACTTCCAGAGTTGTGTGAAAACGTGAAGTCCTGTGGGATGACACATATCTGAGCTGCTCTCAGAGAGCCTAGGTGGGGACAACCCCACAGCTCAGCAGAGCTTGCGGAGAGACAGCAACTGCCAGGAGCATCAGAATGACCTCTCTCTTTTTACCACACCATGGCCCCCCAAAAGCCAGGCAGGCAGCTTCCCCTGAAGGTGCCATGCAGAAGGATGGATGGGAAGGACACGTTCCTCACCACTCTGCTGCATTTCACAGTGGCAGCAAAACAAGCTCTCTTTCCTATGTTTCCCTTGTTCTCTAGAATATATGAATAAATTGCAGAATCCGAGCCTTCAGCCTCTCCTGTGAGAGCTCATTAAAATCAGTAATCTTTATCACTTCCCCCACTAGGACTATTAAATCTACTGTTTTCCATCTTACAGCTTTGGACCATTGCAAAAATATTACACATGGTAAATCTGCATTTCCACATGTTCACAACCAGACGGAGGTATTGGCATCCCTCTGTTTCCATACAACTTGCAGTTTACCCAGCATTTAGAGAAATGTGTTGAACCTGAATCAGGAAAGGAATTTAGCCCCCAAAATGAGCTGTCAGTACAATTTCTGAAAAACAACTGATATAATACAGCGTGGGTTCATCTTCAGCTTGGTCACCTTTTTTTCCTGAGAACAGACATTTTCCTCAAATAAGCTTATTTTATGTCAACTCTTCTGTTTCCACCTTCAACATGCTTCTGCTTCCAGACTGTTTTCTCCTCTTTGCTCTCTGTATAAGAGACTTCAGAAGACACATCCAATCACATGAAGGACTGAGCAACCACTTTAAGAGGGAAGGGACAGAAGATCTCCATAGAATAACATGAATATGTGAGATGACAGAATATGTGAGAATAAGAACAGTGGAGCACACTGATTATGTTAAATAAGAGTCATAAATAATAGGAAAAAAAAAAAAAGGACAAAACAAGTACACCTAAGCAACCTATCCAAATTTCATTAAAGCTATTTAATGTGTTCCTCTTGGTCAACTCCATATATCTATCACATTGCATCTGCATCTCAGCTACAGGATACGGAAATGATCTGCAAGACACAATTTGAAGGAAAACAAAAAAAAGTTATTGCTTCTTTTTAAACGTCGGTGCCCAGAAGAGAATTAATACCCGGCTCTTTGAACACAATGAGAGTGTTCTCGTTGACATAGGAAAGCATATTTCGTCCTGCTCTTTTTAAACTGAGTTTCGCTGTTAGAAATGAACAAATGGGCTGTGCCACCCACTGTGTCACAGCGTGCCGTGGGCACCAGGGGCACAACCAAATCACAAAAAACATGAGGCGGTTCTGCCTCTAGATATTTTCCACCTCTGCTCAGTTCTTTGATTTAAAAACCGACGCAATGAAATGTGCCAACAGCGACTGTGTTTCCACAAGCAAGAGGTGGCTCCCGCAGTAACTCTTCATGGTTAATAAGGTCTTGAGCAGCACATCAAGAGGGGATGAAGGTTGCTCCCAGGGGCTTCCACGAAATTTGTCGTGCTTCCATTTATACCAAAATAAGAAAAATGAAACCTCACGGATGCCGAAGAAAAAAAATTTTATATAAAAGAAAAACAGAAAGTGTCTGCAATACGCATTTTCTCTTCTGCAGCCAAAAAAGCTGTAGAGAAATTCAGGTCTGGAAAGCGATGCTCCCTGTTATCCTCATTTCCATGAGGCAAGGTGGTGCAGGATGCAAAGCGTGCAGGATGCATTGCACAAAAGGCTGAGTCACAGATGGGGTATGTAGTCTGAAGTACACGCATCTACTCAATTTTCCAGGCACCTAAACATCCACCCACTTCTTCATATCCTTTTTGTAAGGACGAATCGTGCCTACAGCAATTGTGTTTTCATTAGTTAACACTGAGTCTGCCTTCCCCAACAGAAAGAAAACCATTCATTTTAAAAATGATGATGGAAAAAGCACCACTCAGTTGCAGGACACTTAAACCTTTCCTAACCAGATGCAAATCACTAAAATAAACATTTATATAGTGCTCAGATCATATTTTTTTTTAATTATTCAAACAATAAAAAATTCTGTACTTTCTGGGTCTTCCGCTTCTCTTTTGGAGAGTATTCCACAAAGAACATGCGTATGGCTATTCAGAACATGCTTGCATTAAACCTGTAGTACAAAACATAAACATCCCAAATCCTGTTCATGTATATTTGTGTTTTCAAAGTAGAACTACATAAAAACCCCCATTAAAATACAAAACACTGAAGATTTGCTGACCGCTTTTGCATGACTACAGCTCCCAAAAGATGCAATATTTTCTGTTTGCATTTTTCAATTGAATCTTTATTAGCAGCACTATATTTTCCTGACATCATGTTTTGGTTATCACCTGCCCACAAAAGTTTCAGTTTTGGCTTTGTAACTTACAGTGCTCAACTAGAAAATGTAGGGCTCTGCCTGCCACAGATACCACAGAAATTGACCCTGGGGGTTCTTCTGTTCCTGGAGTTACAGCACATACAACTGCTCAGTGAAGGTTAGGATCTCCTAAAGAGAATCTGCAAAGTGAGTGAAAACTGCTGTTGCTGGGGGAGCCCAGTTGTAACAGGCACTGTAGGTGCGGCTGCACACACAGTTCTGGGCATGCACTGGGCATAACTGATAATGCAGCTGATAAGAGCAAGCAGTCAGCCTATTAGCTGATAAACACCACTTAGGTGAGCTGTGAAGGAAAGTTAGGTCAAAAGGAAAAAGCACAAATCAATCATCTTTCACTGAGTGTTCTTCCCATTCTCTCTGACGTCCACTGCAAATTATGGGCATGAAATATGTGGCAACTTTAAGTATTTATAAGGCACAGAAGAGGCACCCAAAGCATCAGAAGCATTATCCACACATATTAATATGTATTTCTAACTCTCACAGATACAATGAAAAGTGTTTTACTGCTGGCTGAGCACAGACAGAACTGGAGCTGCCAGCTGCAGTCCACAGGCAGGCTGAGATGGTGAACTAACGTGCATTTCATCTGGCTCATTTGGTTTCAGCACAACCAGGTTTAGTTAATAACTAAATAACTTATAACATGGTAGTGCCAACACTACCAAGGAGGGGTTGAAGATGGTGGGGGAAAGGAGTGTGAGCGGTCAGAGAAAACCCTCTCAGAAGGCTGAAAAGATAAAACGAGGTCTTGGCATTAACAAGTTGACCAACCACAGAAAATCACAATAGTCCATTTCCATTCGTATAAATTTTGCTATTAATGATTCCACATGAGTTCAAAAAGGTCTTCCATACAGCTCCCAGCCTGCCAGAGCCTGACACAGGGCCAGCTCTGAGCAGGTGGTAGATCTGTTGCAAACACATCCATGGCTTCATTTCTAATGGTTTCAAACTGAAAGAGAGGAGATTTAGACAGGATAAAAGGAAGCTGTTTTTTTTATAGTGAAGGTGGTGAGGCACTGGCACAGGTTGCCAGAGAGGTGGTGGGTGCCCCATCCCTGGAGACACACAAGCTCAGGTTGGATGGGGCTCTGAGCACCGTGATGCAGCTGTAGGTGTCCCTGTTCATTGCATGGGAGTTGGACTAGGTGACTTTTAAGGGTCCCTTCCAACTCAAGTGATTCTATGTTCCCCTACAGAAAGTATCTAATACCATTTTGTCGTCATCAGCAACAAGGACTTTTCCATAGAATAGCCCTGGGGAGGACTTTTAGAGTCACGTAAAAATATCCCCCATCTGTATTACTGGCCAGAGGTTCGCTGTTGCTGCTGCAGGAAAGAGAAAAATCCACCACCTCTGAGCGACATGCAACAAGAGTCAATTAAAGCTCTAGTTCCAAACGGACAAGTTTTTACCTGGAGTACAGACTTGGAGCCTGCTGTTAAATTAATATTTAACAGGAATCTCAGGACATTAAACTCTGCTACACACTGCAGGCACTGTAACATCCTTTTCATTATGCTTTTTAAAAGTAAATAAAAAACTCCAAGTACCAGCTAAGGTTAAGTTGTATGGTCATGCATCTACTTGTAATGGTACAGTTTGTAACACAGTTGAATGCAAAATACCATATTTATGTCAGACGTGAGCAGGGCCCACAACACGTGTGCGCTGCCTTCCATCCCACTAAAGCTGCTTCTCAGCTGGGTGAGCGATGCAACTTGAAGCTGCGTGCTTCTGGGGCAGAACCACCTCCTTCACCTAAACAGCATATTTGTCTTGGGTACCATGACAGTGGTTTGCAATCTAGATCACAGACAAATTCAGAAGGATTGGCAGCTGGAGAGCAGAAGATTAGCTGAGGAAGTTGCTCCTCCCGCCAAATCAATGTAGCAAATGAGTCCTGGGGAATGGAAGTAGAGGGTGCACCACAGTTCAAAAGAAATGCACATCACTGTCTCCTAAAATGAGGCCTCTGAAAGGACTGCCTGTACCAATTAAAATAAATCAACTTCACAGCCTATTTTCAACCATAGCACAATCATCTGTAGATGGTGTTATTTAAATTAAGAGCATTTTCTCTCAGTTTAGATTAAGCCAGTTCATTGCAGATTTCTAAAAACTCAGTATAAAACACTTCTGAAGTAAAATCACAGCATTGACAGCACACCATTAGCTGATTTCAAGCAAGCCTCAAAAAAGCAACTTCGCAGCAAGACAAAGTAACAAGCAAGGTTTTTGTTTCTTGAGAGAAGATTTATTATTACCACTATTATTTCCAAAATTCATTTCCAAAGCATTTTAAGACTTCACTTTAGCATGGCTTTTTGCCTGAGCACCTCAAAGCAATTTGTCCGAACACCAAAGAGTTTTTTTGTTGATAAAAGATACCAAGAACTTACACCCTCTTAAGCTTGGACTATTACATGGCCATTGAGGATCTACCAAGTCCTAGGCACCGGCTTTTTTAATTAATGAACAAATTTGTTTGAGCAAACATTAGATAGGTTTTTTTTTTTAAATCTTCTCAGAGAAGCATTTTTTTTGCTATAGGAAAAAGAAATTCTTGAACGGTGATACCAGCAAATGGTGCTGGCTGTTGAGTACCATCCATCAGATGTTAAGAACTTTCAGAATTAGCATTGAAGTGTTCAGTCAGACTGAAACAGATTTACAGAGGAAGTGAAAGAGTGAGAATATTTGAGTTAAATTGCTTACCAGGGACACCTATTGGAGTTTTTGTTCCCTGCAGCAGGGTTTTATTCACCTCGTCTGAAGCAAGATCCACTCTTGGAATAATTTCCAATATAATCATCTCCCATGCATGGGAAAGGAGGGAGAGAGAAGGAGAGACAGAGAGGAAACTAAGGAGAGGAAATATGAGATCAGACAATGTTTTCAGACTTGACAGCATAGATGTATTTCTGTTGGAAAATCACTGTAGCTAACTTCGTTTCTTTTATTCATAAACCTGGTATAAATAGCAATACCGAATGTAATATTTTTGCCGTAAGAACCTTATAAAGACTACAGCTATATTACACATTTGTGAGCAATCACATTACTACTGCTCAGCTCATTGTTAACAGAGATGTAGTGAACTGTTTGCACATCCTCAGTCCAGTTTAGTGTGAAGTGGATTGGATCATTCCGGGTCTGGTAGTTTGAGGTACAAATTACTACTCCCACAGACTGAACAGCTTCAACAACTTTCAGTCTGGGAGCTAGTTAAGCAGTCACAGCTTCTGCACTGAAAACCTTATGAACCACTTCAACTCAGGATTTTGCCCTGTCTTGTTATATAGTGAGAGGGAATGGGCAGTACAGCTATTCCACTACATTACCTGTCTTCTGCAGTCGCCTATGCCCACGATCCGGGAAGATGTGACCCGGGACTCTACTTGCACTGTTTTGACAGTATTTAATGGTCCCTTCTCCTACTGAACAAGCAGAAATATCAGCCTTCAAGCCACAGATAAGCAAAGATTCAGTGCCATCCCTCCAGCCAGCCCTCCCAGATCTGTGCTACCCAGCCATATTATTTCAAAGAAATCACACTGGTATGACTTCTGTCAGCAGCTCCAGTCTCTTAAACCGTCCCCTGGGAAGTTTTCCTCACTTAGCAAAGTTGATAACATTGTTATTTCAGTAGAGAATACATTAGTTTTCTATAAGCAACCTACTGCGCAAGCAGGGAAGAGCACAAGGAAGAACATGTATTGAGAAGACGCAGTGTTCTTCTCTGGCAATGCGGAATGACTGGCACATCATAATGTTCGGGAATACTAAATGCCTCTCTAGCACTTTCACTTGCTACTTGATCAACTGGCTTAATATACTGATGCATCTGAAAAGCAACCACCAGCCCAGATCTACAGACTGTGCAGGTCAACAAAAAGGCAATGGAGAACTTTTTAAAACTACCTTATAAATTCAGATTGAAAACAGAAAGAGTTAAAAAGCAGGATACCATTTTTTATATTTGCTATTATTATTATTTTATTTTTTTAAAGCAATATCTCAACTAAAAAAAAAATAATATATTTTCATCAAAAACTTTCACAAAGCTGCAGGTAGTAACTACCATTTCAGTGACTCACGTCACCTCTGCTGTAGGTTGAGTTCTGTGGTCCAACAGCACATCCTGATGCCTGAGGACATCACTCCTCCTCACTCATGTGAAAATCATTGCTTTTCGGAAACCTGGTTAAAAGGGCAGAATGGGAGCGTAAGGAAAACAAACGACAGCTTTCATAAGGATTTGGCACAACACTTCCAAGTCCAAGGACTACTTTTGTTTTCAGTGAAAAGAAGTACAAATTTCTGCCACAATACTACTGAGTAATTACTTTATTACATTTTAATGATTAGAAATGTTGCCTCCTCAAATTTCAGGAATTCTCCTCCCTAACTGTAGCAATAAGCATGACTAACGTGATAGAAATAACGTTACAAAAGGTGGAAAGAAAATACAGCGCTCACCCGAATCGGAGGTTCGGATTTTCTTGCAGGAAAAGGCTCCCACCAAGGAGGGACCTCCAGGAAGAGATCCTTCCTCAGGGGCAGTCAGCCCTTAAATGAGGCCTAAGAGGGGTGGAGCCAGGCTCCATCCCTTCTGGTTGCACAGGTGAATTGCCTTCACCTGTGCTCCCAGGGCTGACTGGGTCTTTCCTCCAGGTGCTCAATCAGTGGTTCAGGCCATGACTCAGCAGTTCCCATACACTAACTTATATGAAGCAATAATGGAGCAATCTTTCTTCTTACATGAAAAAAGAGAGAATGTGGTGCTATACAACTTGGCTAATTTTGCTAGACTCTGAAATCTAGTAGTTGTATTCTTCATAATTGATTTAGTCTTTCTCAATTCCACTTAAGTTAGCTTTCTGCTTTAATTAAATCACAACACATATTATCTCAGGAAAAAGTTGGTCATTTTGAACTGGTATAATTACAAAATATCACCACAATGCACAAGAGAATTCTGAGCTCGATGGCTATAAATAAGCTTAAGAGTTAATTTTATGCTTCTATTTTCCTTACAATATTTACAGCATATTTGCATTGCTGATATGTTTTACGCTGCTATGTTTTATAGTGTTTTGCAGACAGTGCTGCAATTCTCAGCATGCAATAACAGGAATTAAATATTTATGGCTGTGTATAACTTCAATTATCTCTGCAGTCTTCAGGATTCCTCTCAGAAGTCAGCATTTGTCAGCTCAGAGCCTGCACTGGCTCCAGTAGTGGCTGTACTCCCACCACCTCTTGCTACAGCAAGGGCTATCTCTAGCCCCAGCTCATCCATAATTCCAGTGTATTTCATCACATCTTCTTCACAGAAAAAGTTATCAAAGTCAAAAATGCTGCCCTACTTTTCAAATCTGAAGAACATGCCTGGCTGAATATGAGCCAGCAGTGTGCCCAGGTGGCGAAGGGGGCAAATGGCATCCTGGCTTCTATCAGAAATAGTGCAGTCAGCAGGAGCAGGGAAGTGATCATCCCTCTGTACTCCGCTCTGGTGAGGCCACACCTTGAGTGCTGCGTTCATTTTTGGTAGAGAAAGACATTAAGGCACTGGAGCACATCCAGAGAAGGGCAACAAAGCTGCTAAGAAATCTGGACCACAAGTCTTATGGGGAATGGCTGAGGGAACTGGGATGGTTCACTCTGGAGAAGAGAAGGCTTGGGGGAGACCTTATCACTCTCTATAACTGCCTGAAAGGAGGTTGTAGTGAGGTGGGGGGTCGGTCTCTTCTCCTAGGTTACAGTAATATGACAAGAGGGAATGGCCTCAGGTTGTGCCCGGGAGGTTCAGGTTGGATATTAGGAAAAATCTCTTCTTGGAGAGGTGAGGCAGTGGCATAGGCTGCTCAGAGAGGTGGTGGAGTCACCATCCCTGGAAGTGCTCAAGAAACATGTAGATGTGGCACTGAGGGACATGGTTAGTGGGGAAATATTGGTGGTAGGTGGATAGCTGGACTGGATGATCTAGGAGGTCTTTTCCAGCCTCAGTGATACTATGATTCTATTCTATGAACACAAACCCTGAGAGATGAAATTTTGCTTTTATTTTACACATCTCATGCGCGCCTTGGAGTGGAGGTTTGATTGAGTATGTGAGATGTGCAATTCATGCTTCTGACCAGGCCAAGACTTCAGCCTTTTCTGCACCTGACAAAAGGTCATGTAAAGATGCAAGGAAGAGGTACATTGGTGCTCTCCATCACATTTTATTCTTGCTAGAGAATGCACTGAGGGACTGACTCACAGCAGATTCCCAGGAACAGCCAGTTTTCTTCCATCCACAGCTACTACAGAACAGGACCAGAAGAGTATCCAACCTCTTAGAAGAGCCAAAGTTACAGCTGACAAACACAGTAGTTGAGACAAGCTTTTGCCTACTGCTGTCTTGCTGCCTCTTGGGCCTGGGTCTCATCTTTAAAACTGCTTCTGGCAACGTTTCCAATTTTTAAGACCTTTTTCTCACTAGCAGACAGAAAAGTCACTGAGGAATTTAGATAACATAGAGAAAATGGAGATGGTAACTTCAAGGAGGGATGCAATTTAGCTATGAGTCACCTCAAGTCCAGTCCCCAGCAAACACAGGCATAGCAGAGAACCACTGCTCCCTTCCTGCCTCAAGCCAGCAAGCTACAGGTACATACAGCAGAAAATGAAAACCCATAAAAGATCAGAAGCCTCAAGAAGTGCTTGTAAGGATCAGCATCACCACTCATGTGAATGACATCAGCATCTGATCTCACTGACTGCTAGTGATAGGCCATCCCACATATTTATTCTAGAAATTTTAAAGTTTACCTGAGAATTCAAAATAAACAAAAAAAAAGTAATTGCTGTTAAAATCTACTCCAGATGTCTGGAGTTTTTTATTTCTTTGTTCCCTTGTCCAACCATCCATGCTGCTTTAAGGACAAGAACTCAAGTGGTTGCCAGGCCTCTCTCCATCATCTTTCGACAGTCCTGGCTAACAGGGAATGTCCTGGTTGACTGGAGACTAGCAAATGTGACTCCATCTTCAAGAAGAGTGGGAAAGATGATCCTGGTAGCTACAGACCTATCAGTCTCACCTTGGTGCCAGGGAAGGTTATGGAACAGATAATCTCAGGATACATCATGGATCAATTAAATGTCAACCAGGGGATCATGCCCAGTCAGCATGGGTTTATGCACGGCAGATCCTGTTTGACAAACCTGATTTAGTTCCATGACAAGGTGATCTGCTTAGTGGATGAAGGTAAGGCTGTCGATGTGGTCTACCTGGACTTCAGTAAGGCCTTTGACACTGTCCCCCACAGCATCCTTGTGAAGAAGCTGGCTGCCCATGGCTTGGATGGGCATACACTCTGCTGGGCAAAACACTGTCTGGATGGCTGGGCCCAGAGAGTTGTGGTCAATGGAGTTAAATCCAGCTGGTGGCCAGGCACAAGCGGTGTCCCCCAGGGCTCGGTGCTGGTGCCACTTCTATTCAACATCTTTATCAATGATCTTGATGAGGGGATTGAGTGCACCCTCAGTAATTCTGCAGATGACACCAAGTTGGGAAGGCCTGTTGATCTGCCAGAGGGTAGAAAGGCACTACAGAGGGACCTGGATAGACTGCATCAATGGGCCAAGGCAAACCATATGAGTTTCAACAGGGCCAAGTGTCGGATCCTGCACTTTGGTCACAACAACCCCAGGCAACCCTACAGGCGTGGGGAGGAGTGGCTGGAAAGCTGCCTGATGGAAAGGGACCTTGGAGTGCTGATAGACAGTCAGCTGAATATGAGCCAGCAGTGTGCCCAGGTGGCCAAGAAGGCCAATGGTATCCTGGCTTGCGTCAGGAATGGTGTGGTGAGCAGGACTAGGGAAGTAATCCTGCCCCTGTACTCAGCATTGGTGAGGCCCCACCTCAAGTACTGCGTTCAGTTTTGGGCACCTCAGTACAGAAGGGACACTGAGGTGCTGGAGCAGGTCCAAAGAAGGGCAACAAGGCTGGTGAAGGACTTGGTAGAGTATGCCCTATGAGGAGCAACTAAAGGAACTGGGGCTGTTTAGTCTGGGGAAGAGGAGGTTGAGGGGAGACCTCATTGCTCTCTTCAAATACCTGAGAGGTGACTGGCAGTGAGAGCAGGATTGGTCTCTTCTCACTGGTGACAGGTGACAGGACAAGGGGAAACGGCCTCAAGTTGCACCAGGGGAGGTTTAGGTCGGATGTCAGGAAAAACTCTTTACAGAAAGCGTTGTTAAGCACTGGAACAGGCTTCCCAGGGAGGTAGTTGAATCACCATCCCTGAATGTGTTTAAAAACCGTTTGGATGTGGTGCCCGGGGGCATGATTTAGCGGTGGGTTGTTAGAGTAGTATGGTTAGGTTGTAGTTGGACTTTATAATCTCGAACCTCCTTTCCAACCTGAGCAATTCTGTGATTATCTCCACTGCACAAGATTGAATGGGCCTCAGTAAATCTGCAGGCCTCTCTCACAGCTTTCAACCTCTCCATGTAAGTGATGGGGAAGGAGGTAATAACCATATGACTGTCATAATGAGAGCTTAATTTCCTTTCAAAAGAGCCTCAAAAGAGAGAGCTTACTTACAGTGTTCAAAAGGACCTGTGTTTCTCTGTTGTCTGAACCTAATACCAGTCCTTCATTCCTACAACACATAAAGTAACCTGATTTATCTGTATTCACTACTGTGCCTATAAATGTTTGCATTTACTCCCTTTTTGGCTTTTTTCCTTATTAGATTTGTTGTTTTCTTCTCAACATAATCTGTTAGGGAACTGGTAAATCACTTTACATAGGCACATACTGCCATTTTCAATCTTGAGTGTAACCATCTAAAGAAAAAAAGGCCAAGAAAGTCAAATATTCTTGTACTGTATGTACTCTCGTATATTGTTCCTAAATATAACTTCCATTTCTATCTGGCAGAAGGTAGGAAGGGACAGCAATGATTTCTCTTAAAAATGACAAAAGCTTAACAAATCCTGGAAAATGATTTATGCTTCCAAAGGCCTATTTGCCCAAAATGCCCTGTGTGTCTCAGTATGAGCAGAGGAGTTACATGTCTTCTTGTTTGGACAACAGACTGTTCTCAAGTGCCCCTACAGAAAGAACATACAGTTTGTCACTCAGACACTCATTAAATAGAAGTGAGGATATCCTTTTTTATAACTGCGTGTATAGACATAGAAAATATCCCTTGTGCATAACTGCATATGCAAATTTCCATCTTTTATACATGTGTATCTGCAAATATATGTGTATCTTTATATCGGTATGTATATATAGAGAGATTATTAATTAGACAAACACTTCTAAATACTCTGATAGTAAAAATACTAAATATTTTAATGAAGTACAACTGTGTGGTAACTAAACTGCTTCAGAAGGTGCTTGATGCCATTATGTATGCATGCCAGCATTCTGCTACGTCTACCCCACATCTCTACTGGTCCAAAATTAATTCCTATTTCAAAAAACATCGAAAAATGAAAGCAACTAGTTAAAGGCAAAGGAGAAACATCTTGACTTTTAGGTTCTACCATTATGACCACAGGCAAGTAGCAGAGTTCAGTCTTAATCTTACATTTAAATCACTTAGATTTAAGGACGTGCTGATGTAATAGATACAGATAAAAGAATTACGGTGAAGAAAATAAGCAAGTCACAACGCATTGGTGCTATACAGATATGCAACATATAAGAAATCATGTTAGCAAAAGGAATACATGGAGGAGGCCTAGTGCTTTTCATGAAAAATATAAAAGGCGGCAATTGTCCAAACTTCTCTATGTAAACAGCTGGGAGCACAGCAGTTTTAAGGCCAATGTTTCTCACACATCAATAATGTGAGGACATGGATTTTCTTCATTAATTCAGAGCTAAAATCCATGAGACTGATAAGAAAAGAATTCATAGCACTTTGTTCAATCTTCAGCTGATTAGCTCTGAGCAAAGTCTCAATAAGCAAAAATTTAATCGACTCATTCAACAACAGACTAACTCACTTTTCTACCACAAAGCAAAACATCCTTCCTTGGGCACACAGTGCCAAACTTACTTAAAAAAAGTTGTTTGGTCATGACCTACTCAGCATATATCTTATTTGGTGTGGTGCGGCTTGTAGCATTTAAGGTCTGGCCTTCTCGGCCTTCAGAGCTGCTTACATCACCTAAGGAGGCACAGCACAGAGTGAGGCCATTACTTCCTCCTGTATGACATCCTCTTTGTTATACACATATAACTGATAAAAATTATCTTGGAAGTGGAAGTATAGATAAAAAACTGGGGCAAAGATATCTTAGAACTGCACAGTTAATAGCAGAGCAGCAGCTAGTAAAGTTTACAAATTATGTGCCATCTGAAAAAAACTGGTACAAAGACTTTTCACGTAGCAAATCTATAGAGGAAATAATGTGGACAGTGGCTGAAGAATTTGCTCAGACATCAGATACATATGAGCAAAACCAGCCCCAGCCTTGCCAGTGACTCCAGAAAGCTACAGAGAACCATAGCTCTCATCTGAGTATCCAAACATAGGGGTCACTCATGCTGGAGGAGTGCCCAAGGGATTTCTGCCCACTGAACACTAAACCTAAACCCCACATTTGCAAAGAAGAGGTGCCATTTAGAGGTACCGTGACAGGCTTGAGAAGCGGGCCCATGCAAAATTCATAAACTTCAACAAGACTAAGTTCAAGGTTCTGAAAACCTGGGTCAGGGCAATCCCAAACATGAATATAGGCTGGGCAACACGTGGATGGAAAGCAGCCTTGAAGTGAAGGACTTGGGTTATTTGTGGATGAAAAGCTGAATATGAGCCAGCAATGTGCCCTCACAGTCCAGAAAGCAAACCAAATCCTGGGCTAAATCAAAGAAAGTGTAACTAGCAGGTCAAGGGAGATGATTTTCTCAACTCTACTCCCCTTTCATGAGAGCAACAACACCTGCATTCAGCTCTGGAACTGCCACTGCAAGAAGGACATGGGCCTGTTGGAGAGGGTCCAGAGGAGGGCCACGAGGATCATCAGAGGGCTGGAGCACCTCTCCTATGGAGATGGGCTGAGAGAGTTGGGGTTGTTCAGCCTGGAGAAGAGAAGGCTCTGGGAAGTCTTTACAGAGACCTTCCAGTACCTAAAGGGGCCTATAGGAAAGACGAGAGGGACACTTTACCTGGGAGTGTAGTGAAAAAGACAAGGAGTAATGGCACTGAACTAAGAGAGGGGAGATTTAGATTAGATCTTAGGAGGAAGTTCTTCACTCAGGTTGTAGTAAGACACTGGAACAGATTGCCCAGAGAAGCTGTGGAAGCCCCATTCCCAGAAGTGTTCAAGGTCAGATGGTGCTTTGGGCAACCTCATCAACCAGAAAGTGTCTCTGCTCATGGCAGAGGGTTGGGACTAGATGATCTTTGAGGTGTCTTCCATCCCAATCTATTCTAGGTCTAGGCTCACAGTAAACATATGCTTAAATCTCTATGAAGCCAATCACATATAGTCCATTGGGATGGGATAGACCTAAGCAGAGAATATCTTTATTGTTTACTGAAGAGTAGCTTTGAAACTTTGTTTTGAATTACCATTCTCCTGTCAGTTTGATTTTTAAAGCAAAAAAATCAAAACCAAAATGACTGATTTTTATGAATTCTAATTAGACTCAGAATTTATAGACAACTTGCTAATTTGTTGAGCTCAAATTCTGTTCTTTAGCATTCTGACAATGACAGTCCATTTACTTTCCTTTGATGACTCACCTACAGTTAAATCTCACTGTCTGATTTAATTCTGAATTTTCAGATTAATTTTATCTTTTCTTACCGATATTTTGTCATTTGAGTGCACTTTCTGATCCTGCTTATTAAGGAGAGAGTTTGATTCAAGTTTTAAATTACAACAGCATTCTTCCCCGGCACCATGTGCTGATAAACAATGCTATGCAAGTTTTGTGACCTTTCTTTTTAAAAAATTGGAAAAAAACACCAAAGCAATAACGCTTTTATCTAAAGAGCACAAATACGCTGGAGGTGACCAACAAAGACAAAACAACATTTCAATAGCTTAAATATTCTACAAAGTCAGCACAGTAAGAGTGAGTTTGACTGAAAAACACATCAATCAATAAAGCAACAATCATAATTTTAAATCACTCAGGGAAAAAAAAAATGTTTATCTATCTGTGGCTGCTTTAAAGACTGGAAAACTAATTTAGCCAACTTTCATAGGTAAATAAATGACCTTTAGCTAGAGCCACCATAGCAAATGTTCGATTACTTTCTGACTTACTGCATGAGGATCCCATGTGGCAGGTGAGTGTAGAGTCGCATCAAACAGGCCAAAAGGGGTTTTTATATACCACCAGTTCCAGACCCCTATTATAGCTACACTAAAAAAAAAGACAGCAAAGGATGCACAGACCAACTCAAATCTGTGATAAGGATTGCTGCTGCATTTTGGATCAATTACAAGTTGCAGGTCAGTTTTACCAAACAAGAATGGAGTTACAGTTGTTAAATTGCATGAAAGCATGGGTTATTATTGCCAGATCAATATATGATAAATGACAGCATATCCCACATAGACCATGTATCTTAAATCAACCCTGTCAAACTATGCCTGTTGAAGCAAAGTTAAAAATGACATTGAAACTGTTCAAGCCATTTGTACTTCACAGTGAATCCATTCAATCTGACTAGAAGTAAAGAAAAAGCAGATCATTTCAGAGAAGTTACTCTTATCTAGCAACAGCATTCCTGCTTCCCCAGCACTGAGGATTTTTAAAGCATCTAACTAGCAATGTCACTCAGGTATTCCTTCTCATGGAACTGAGTCCTTAATTGAAGAGTACATGGAGCATAAAATACATCAGTGAATCACAACAGCCTGACACCCCACGCCTCCTCGTCTCCCTGGACACCTCCACTTTTGCTTTCAGTAACTATTTCCCAAACTTTTCTGACAGATGAGTTACCATCCATCCAGCCATGGAAGAAAAGAAGCCTCGTGCAAATTTTTGGTGCTGAGAAAGGCTCATGCATTGCAACTGGGTGACTGGGAGCAGCCACCACAGACAGCGGTGTGGGAGAGCTGGCCTCAGCACCATGACCAAGTCATAGAAGCATAGAACGGGTAGAGGCTTTAAAGATCATGGAGCTCCAACCCCCTGCCATGGGAAGGGCTGCCACCTACCAGATCAGGCAGCCCCAGGCCCCATCCAACCTGGCCTCATGCCTTCCATTATGGTGCAGATCCTCTCCAAAAATGGCTGAGGGCTCCAGTTAATGTATTACTACCATTAACAATTTGGTTATTCCTCAGAAACGGCAATTTTCATTTAACTATTTGAAAGAACCACCTCCCACTTACCACCTTCCCTTTGAACCACCAAGCTTACCCAAACGTCTCACTCCATGCCTATCTCACACTATGTGACTGTTTTTTTCCACCTGCATTTCCTTCCCCACTTGTTTTCTCTATTACCAGTGAGCTTCTGCTTAGTATTATTTCAAAATTACAGATTTAGATTAGTTCATCTAAACTTGTTCTATCAAAAAAATTAAATGCCATTAATCATATTAGAAATTTGTGCTAAACATAATCTGAAATGAAATACACATCTAAAAGATTCTGCAGCTCTTTGTCATATTATACTGATATTAGCCCTATCAGCTAGCTAATTTCTTTATTGAAAGTATGAGACCTTTTTTGCTCTGCACTGTCTCACACAAAATTCTTATTGTTTTATTAGCCATTTTTTTTTTCCTCCTGGAGGACATCTCTTCCCAATAGAATCATAGAATGGCTTGGGTTGGAAGGGTCCTTTAAGATCATCTAGGTCCAACTCCCCTGATACAGGCAGGGACACCTCTCTCTAGACCAGGTTGCTCACAGCCCCATCCAGCCTGGCTTTGAATGCTTCCATGAGGGGGCATCCACAACCTCACTGGGCAACCCATTCCACTGTCTCATCACCCTCACAATAAAGAATTTCTTCCTAATACCTAGTCTAAATCTACCCTCTTCCAGTTTAAAGCCATTTTGTCTCATCCTGTCCTACCTGCTACCTGCCCTTACAGATATTCCAGAAACACCAGTAATAATTTCTGATCTATTATGGGAAAATCAGCAGCATTAAATTACCTCCAAAGCACTTCTGTGGATGGTGCAAGATGTATATAAACTGTTATAGCCAGTTACTGACAGAATTATCTACCTTCTGGTGCCATTACACAGGGCAGACTAATATACATAATTACAGTGATTATGCAGAGTACAGTAAAAACAAAACCAAAATGATATGCTGCTTCACACTGGCTTTCTTTCAGTCAAATTCATTTTCACGTTTACAGTATTTCAAATATGGACAACATTATTAAAACATCATTATGAGTACCAACTCCACACTAGATTTGTGTTTTCAGTCTTCAGTAAGTTGTAGGTTGCTGCTTTGATGTCTTCTTGATGGGACATTAAACCAGTGAATATCCAAAAGCCTGCAAGTCTCTGCTTTTCTATCAACAGTGTCACTGAAAGTTAAATATTCCAGTATATATAATCACCACCTGCGTTCACACTAGTGTTCCCTGCTTTACACAGAACAAGGAGCTGGTCCGAATTATCAAATAAAAAGTCTTAGTATCGTGCCCAAAACATTGGTCCAAAAAAACACATCTACAGGCATGTGGTTATTTAAGAGAAGATGGGAAGCACAGGAAGGACCTTGACACCAGCAGCCAGAGTCCTTCAGCCACTGCCATGAAGTTCCCCAGTCCCAAAGGACTGCTTGAGCAGAAAACCACAGATTCCCTCCAGACATTCCTTTAACCAACTTCAGTTCTTGTTTTAAGAGTGAAACCTAAAATGCTAACATTTCAGGAAACTAGGCTATGCAACAACGCTCCCAGTCTGCTTTTTTATCTTTTGGTTCAGCCTGTTGGCCAGTTTTCTTCTAATACAACAGGCAGGAAGTCTCAAAGACATTAAGTTCCTACACATTTCCAGAAAATGTGGTGTGGGCAGAAGACCTCCTTGATGCTGCCTGTGAGGGAAAGGCTATTGAGCAAACTCCCCCCGTTAGGAACCAGACTGCAAACAAGAGAGAAAGCAAGAAGTAACGAGAATCTCAAGTATGGGAAAAGCTTCACACAGCTGCAGAGGATACAAAAAACCTCAAGTTACAGGAATCCAAACTCCCTTTTTAATCTACTTTTGGCATTTGGTCTCATCGTTTGGGATAATTCTTTATGATGCTTTTTTTTAGCATCATTACCCAAAATTAGAAGGGGACCGGGCATGTCTACGTTTGGGGCCAACTGTGCACATCTGAACTCACAGAAGTTTCATATAGGAAAGAAACAAACCTGAAATAAAACTAAAAATTACTCATGGACTTCAACTGCCCTAAGCCTGGGAAACCGCTGTCGATGCTGATGGCCATTGATGGAGCGCTGGCTGCTGAGTGAGTCATGTTAAAGATGACATTATATGGACAGGGCAACTGCTTACAGGAAAGGAAAGGAACCGTTTGATTTCCACAAAACAGCTTAAAACTAAGATGAAAGCTTTATAATGAGAGTTGAGGCTGCGGTTCACATATTAGAGAAATATTCTGCTTCTGTGTGGAGACGCTATCCAGCTGATCAGAGCAGCTTTGACTCTTTGATAACATTCTCTACTTATGGTTTCAAGTCACATAGAAGCCAGTTCCTCACAGTTCCTCCCCTAACTTGCGAGCCTCAGTTTGTGCACTCCTACCACATTCTGGCAATAAAATGGTCTTCAAGTTGTCACCTCAAAGCTACAGCAACTGCTTACAGACAACAGCCCAAAACAGCTTTTCAAACATCTTTTAATCTTAAATTTATTTTAATCTTAATTTCTAGAGAAACAAAATATAAAAAGACTAAAAGGTTTTAAGTAGGGATTGTGACATTTCTATTTTAATTATTTTCAATCACAACATTTTCAAAAATTTGCCCATTTCAAAAGATAAATTTCCACTAAAAGTACTTGGTAAAGAAAATTTATTACATAGAACATTTTCAGTTTCTGCCTCAGCATCATGATATTTAATTTCTGCATTCAATTTATTTTATGGGAGTGTTATGTCCATTTTACTTCATTCCATGATATTGTGAGAATGAATTAATTTCATGCTTAGATCAAACCACCTCCCTGATACACTTACTTATTCTTTTGGCCATGCTGCCAGGGCTCAATGGAGCGCAACATTGAAACTGCTGAGACAGCACATCCAAACCTGCACAATACCAATGAGAGATCAGTTCAACTTCCAAAGAAAAAAAAAATCATACAGCCACATCAGCACCAGAGCTAAAAAGCCTGGCCTCTAAGCAGGCATAGCCAGCTTAGGTGAAATATGGTGCTCACACTACTGTGGCAGCTCCCTGTCTGCAGCAAACGTGATGGATGATCACTACATCAGGTATTTCTGCACATTGAACAGGGCAGATATTCCCCATGGAAGGGAAAAAAAAATGGCAGTGGGATTAGATGGAAAATAACTATCTACTGACCCCTGCAGGAACTGCAGTCCAATACTGAAATCCTCAAAACACAGAGAATGAAGGTCTCACTCACAACCTATGTAGGCACCTGTATTTTTAGCCTTAGTGTTCCTCTAGTGCTAAAGTTCAGCCCATGAGCATGTCCAGGCAGTGCTGGGCAGATCAGGATGTGCCTCAGTCCCAGGCTCCCACCAGGATTTACAAACTCCAGCATTCATCTGCTCATGCATCTCACCGCTGCTTGCCAGCAGCACTCCCAGAGCCACTTGAGCATACAACAGACCACACAAGGTAGGGGTATAGGCAAGGAAAGCATGCCCAGGGAAAAGGATGGCTGCAGATATCTGAGACGAGCTGTCCCAGCTGAGTTTGAGGAAGACCCCTCTCAGTCATGTGTGTCCCATGAGCACCAGCACTCCAAAAGGGAAGCCACCGCTCCTCTCTAGGTCTAGCATGTATCTGCTTGAGCTCCCCCCCCCCCAGTGCCAAGGAAGCAGTGACAGCAGGTGATGGAGGCACTACCAATGGACAATCACTGAATTTCACATTCTCCAAGAAGGAATTTTCCTAATGAGTGCTAATTAAGAGAGGCTCTTTTCTTGCCTTCCTTGTGACATCTTAAAAGATACAGAAAGCTAGCATCAGTATTTACAAATTCTGTCATGAATGAAGATTACACTGAGCGCATCCACTAATGGCCAAGGACCAATCTTCCACAGTATTCATGGGTGGCAGCATGGTAAATCTGGAATTACAGTCAGTCCCCAGGAGGATGGCTGTCTGCAAGCCTCATGTGCTTTTAGTTTTCAGAAAAAGGAGCAAAAAACTAAGGATTTCAAGGAGCTCAGGTTGACTCAGTAGAGAGATTCTTTTTGGAGTCATCTTTATCTATCTCTACTGGACATGAGGGCCCAGTTCTCTGCTCCTTTTCTTATTAGAAGGTCCTTACCAAAGAGTAAAAATGTATTCATGGTTCACAAAATTGCACATCGGTTGAGGCTGGCAGATAAGTCATCTGGTCCAACCCTCTGTAGAGTCAACAAGCAGGCTGCTCAGGGCTTCCACATCCAGTCAGGTTTTGAAGATCTCAAGATCTCCAAGGAAGGAGATTCCACAGCCTCTATGGGCAACCTGTGCCAGTGCTTGGTCACCCTCACAGTGAAGAAGGGGGAAAAAAAAGCTTTCCAGACAGTGTACTGGTATGTGGGATTGTTCATCCTCAGAGTCAGAGATCAGCATTTGCCTTTGCTGAATTTCTTGAGGTACCCATCAACTACTTTCCAACCAGTCAAGGCTCCTCTGAACAGCAGCACAACTATTTTGTGCATCAACCACTCTTTCCAGTTTTGTACTACCAGAAGATTTGCTACATTCAGATGCGGCTACCCCCTTCTCGAAGTAATTCCAATTTTATTAGTCAGTCACCTGAAAGCACTGACAACATCTCTGTCCACATGGACTATCAATATTTACCAGTCTTCTAGCAGAAAGGCATGAGTTTTTTTTCCTATAGAGCTCAACATTAAATGAAGCAATGTTTCTATAAAAACCTTCATCAATAATTTAATAAAAGATCTTTCTCCCTAAAACTTCACATCTCTTACAGACCAAAATGGTTGCTACCAGTACTACTGCTATTGCTACTATAAAATTTCAATTTTCTTATATAGCTTTAAGAGTAGGTTTTATGGATTCTTCACCAGTAGACTATTACTGACTCACTCTTGACTGTTACTTCCGTGCCCTTCAATGTGTCATTTTTTTTTGTTAAATTGTTATTAATCACACTTATTACTTAGGCCTTCATTTGAGAGGTCCATACAGAAAGTAAGGAAGCACACGGTAGTGGAGGGGCACATTGCAGAGCTGCCTACTTCCTCCAAGACACCCAAAGCAATATCTCCACCACTACAGCCACCCTACTTTGCATCAAGTAGTGATCTCCCTTTAACATCTGAAAAGTGTTTCTTATTTAACAATGGCAGACAAATTATCAGAGACAGATCTGCCTGTGGAGACCACACAGTCCCAGGCACAAGTGTGAGAATGTTTTTTTCCCCCCTCTAATTAGCATAGAGGCCGATTTCCTCCTTAACTCTTTATCTTATCACATATTTGAATTTCTCAGAGCATTCACTTTGACTCTAAGAAAAGCAGTGTTTAAAACACTTCCACCTCTGCTGATGTCTGGATTAGCACTCCTCCTTTAGCAAAGCATTCCACAGAATGGCTCTGATTAGCAGGACTTGGCACCCTGTGCGCAAATCAATCCAGGCAATTTCAGGGTCACTTTTAGCAAAGGAAAGCCTGCCTGTTAAGACCAGATAAGAATGAGGTCATTGATTTATTTTTTCCTCATTATCTGGCAAGGTTTCAGTTGAAGCCTAAACCCATTATCTTGAAATACAAACATGAGTTGGTCCCTTGAAGCAAGTTAATTTAGTTTGAAAACAGTTAGGGAGTTACCTTCTGAATTCAATTAGCTAATAACTCCTGATGGGTATGGGTCATAGGCAGATCAAGGCATCATGCTGGTTCAAGCTGAATGCAATTGCAGGTGATATCAAATCAGTGTGTTTCCCTTCCACACTGAACCACAGCTGCAGCTTCCAGCCACTGTCTCCAAAGCCTCCATCAATTAGAGAGACAAATTCATGTTGAGGGGGGAATGCCTAGGGGACAAGGACAGTGGCAGCACCTTAGAGCCACAGAAGCTTCCCTTTGTGCAGGAAGGAAACCAGCAGGGGAAGGCTCATTCCTTGCAGCCAGGCCAAACAGGGCCCCACCACTCCCCCTCAGAGATCAGACTGCATGGATGTCAATACCCAAAGCCCTCCAAGCAGCAAGGCCGCAGCCCAGTGTGAGATCCATCTTCTATTCCCAGGCAGCAAGCAATGCATGTTTTCCCACGTTTTTAAAGAAGTGACACTTCTGCATCATTCATGGGCCAGCATCCCAGGGGCTGATTCAGGTTGGGCTGGGAAAATATATCCAGATTAACAGCCAGATTAGAAAACAACAGCCCAACAGAAACACTGGCAGTCTGGAGCACACCCGCTGGTATCACTGTAGTGAAGGGGAAGCAGGCAGCGCACGGTGACATCTCCCTTGAGGGAATGTGAAGCCATGGCAAGCTATGTGCAGCTGCCTCCTACAGACACTATTCTTCATGTTACATGAAAGCTCTTTTCTTCCCAGTACTACTTCAGGACATCAGTGGGATTATAATTCTCGTGTTTTTCCAAACTGCTTTCTACCTTCATTTGATTTTGAGCACCTGATTAAATTTAGCCTCCCTGAAGAAACAGACATTCAATTTAACTCCAGCTCGACATCATACTTGCACCGCAAATGCAGTGCTCACGGTTGCACTTTTAGTTAAAGAGCAATTTTGTCACTGGAAGTGGCACTCCCTAACCAGGGACAATATATTGGCTCCCTTCTGCATGCCTGCTGCTCTACACAAGCTCAGAAAACAGCCAGAGCAATGCACAGTACAGAAAGGGGAGCTGGGACTCCAGAGAACTACCACACACCAGGTTACAGGACAAGGCCATGCATCATACCTGCTCAGCATACTGCATGTGCCCTTCCCAAGTACTCCTTTTATGCCACAAGATGCACCACAGGACCATGCACAAGGTGCAGCATCACTGTTCATCTCACATTCTCATCGTGCAGGGAACTGAGTTCAACACCCAAAAGCACCTTTGGTTCATTACAAAAACCCTCAGAGTTCCCCCATTTTCACGTGGCTGGAATAGGGCCTTCTCCCTTGAGATTCTGAAGGGATATCCAAGCTACGTCTAAATTATGTCAGTGAAGAGAAAGCCTCAGGAGCCTGTGGGCCTCTGGTGTATTTCACATGCCTTTCTCTCAGGCTGACTCCTCATAAAGACATTATAGAGAATAATCAGATCAGATCAAAAGCCCATTTGGTCTAGTATTCTGCTGCTGACAAGAGCCAGTAGCAGATGCTAATGGAAATAATTTTTAAAGAGTCATAATGCAGGCTTTTTCTCTGCTTTATACCCAACATCCAGCAGTTTGCCACCCCGGGGACTCCTGCAGCATGGCCATCATCTCTGTGATTATTTTCCCTCTACTTTGTGTGATTAGTTTTGAGTGCATTCAAACTCTTGACACCCACAAGATGCTGTGGGGCTGATTCCAGCGTAATCATAGAATCATCAAGATTGGAAAAGACCCCTGAGATCATCTAGTCCAACCACCCACCTACCACAAATATTGCCCACTAACTAATGTCCCACATCTACAAATTTCTTCAACACCTCCAGGTGACTCCACCACCTCCCTGTGCAGCCTGTGCCACTGCCTCACCTCTTTTTGAGAAGAAATTTTCCTAATATCCAACATGTTGTTACCTGGGAGAAGCAGCCAACTCCCACCTTGCCACAACCTCCTTTCAGGCTGTCGTAAAGAGAGATAAGGTCTCCCTGAGCCTCCTCTTCTCCAGACTCCCAGCTCCCTCAGCTGCTCCCCATAAGACATGCTCCAGACCATTCACAGTGAGAAAAAGGCCGTTTGCTGTTGTTTGCTTAAACTGCAACCCGCCAATTCCACCTGATGTCCTACATTCTTGTTTTGTGAGAAACACAAATAATCAACTGTTACGTATGTCCTCCATGCCACTCATGCCTTTCTTCCTTCTCTTCTCCCTTCTTAGGAGTTCATTTCATCAGTCTCAATTCATAAGCCATTCCATTCCAAGCAAATACTTGTCCGGTTCCTCCGCTCCTTCCCAGCTCAACTCTACTTCTTACACAGAGAGATCAGAACTGCTCACAGCTATCAGGAGGTAACTGCACAACAAAATGGTTATTTTGTTTACTGTGTCTTCCCTAGTAATTTCTGACAATCTGATTGCTGTTTTGAACATTGTTCTGCCTGATCCAACATTTCTTGTAACTACTCAGAGCCACTCTGAGCTCCATTTCTGGAAAGGTAATGGGTAACTTAAAACCCATCTTCAGTGTACAGTTGGGTTTATTTTGTTCCATGTGCTCGTTAGCTCTGAAAGGAGGTTGCCATTTTACTGCAGTGCCATTCTTCCACATTTTGAAAGGTGGATTTTTATTTTTTTTTCCTACCCTGAATAACTTTATTTAATAACCATTTAGCTCTTTGCTGTTCAGAGCACTTTCCAGGCCAGATATCACAGACGTTAGCACAGATCTTTGCAGGATTCCACATACCACCTCATCCTCCCAAAGTACTCTAGTCACAGAATCACAGAATGGCTTGGGTTGGAGGAGACCTTGAAGACTATCGAACTCCAGCCCCCTGCCATGTGCAGGGCTGCCCCAGGCCCCATCCAACCTGGCCCTGAGCACCTCCAGGCATGGGGCACCACAGCTTCTCTGGGCAGCTGTGCCAGCACCTCACCACCCTCTGAATAAACAGCAACCACCCACACTGCTTAGAACTCTCTCTCACTCCCCATCACAATGTTCTTCCAACCTCTCCAGAGAAGTGGCCTACAGATGCTGCTGGGTGTTTCCCACAGCTGCTGGGTTCTGGACATGGTTTCCTCTCTGCCCATGCCCTCCACACCCCCTGCAGAACAGGGGATATTAAATAAGTGAATGCCAGTGACTGAGTTATTCTAATAGCATCCAGCCATTTGGCTGCAGATCTGGTAGCTACTCCAAATTTACCTGGTTACTCAAAATAGGATTTAACTACACAAACATATTTAGGTTCTTTCTAATGCTGTTTATTTTTATGTTAACAGACTTATTTTTATCTTCATGCTTCTTAGACTTTTCACTCAATGCCTTGAAATACAAAAATGTGACAAGACAACTCACCTTCTCACATTATGACACAAGTCCTTAGAGCTTTATAAATGCAATACATGAAAAAACCACTGAGATCCTAGGCACTGTTTTGCATGTATGAAGTGCTATCTGTAAGAGAATTCAATCAGAAAATTCATTACCAAATGTGAGAAATGGCCCAGAACCTGCAGTCCTAGCTGCAGCGTTCTGTACACAGAATTTTATAAGTGATAAAAAAAGAAAATTGTTTCCAGAAGGTACCAGACAGATAAGACGGTAAAGATAAAGACTTCCAGACAAGAAGTCACAAAACAAACCACACAGCGATGCCCAAAAAATATGCCAGTATAAGATAGATTACGAACATTCCAGTTAACTCTGAGCAAGTAAATATGCATCCACCCACATTAAGTAAGACTGGGGATTAAAATTGTTCCTGTCTCTGAAAGCAGATATTGTGAAGTATGTTAATATTAATAGGGCATCCTCCATTGAAGAGGCAAGATCTCCCAGTGGAAGAAAAATAGTTCATTTGAGTTTTCTCACTAACACACGTATCTGAGTGCGTACATGCACATAAGGTGCTCACAGAACACCGTGGAAGTACATGCAGCAATCTTTGCAGTGCCCAGCACACACATCCTTTTAAAACTGCAGTAGGAAACCAGTGAGGTGATGCTACTTTTCCCCTTGTGAAACATTCAGACATCTCCTTTCAGATGGAATGCTCTTTGGATGGGGCCATTTATGTCATGGGCTACCGTTAAGTACCACAAGTCAATAACTGGTATCACTTACTGCAAAGTGTACTATACGAAAAGCCTCCTTCTGCAGCACTCGAGCAGGCAGGAGGACACGTATAATAGATGTTTCAGTGCTTAGCACTCATAAAGAAAGGAAAATCCAGCAGCGTTAGATCCCAGACCCAACCATATTAGGACTATCAATGCACAGAAGCACAGTGTGAATGACAGCTTCCGGCTAATTAAAACCTGACAGCTACAGCAATGTTTCCAGCTCAGCACGTCTCTCTTATGTTTCTTTTTTTTCCCCATTAATGTTCATTTCAAGTAATATTTTAGCAGTGTTTGTGTCTCCTGAAGCACTGCAAGTCCTGATACTCAGAGCTGGTCCAGCTTTCTTGCATCCTTCTAAGTTAAGCGCTGCACCCAGCCTCTTACACAGGACCACAGACCAAGCCTGACTCATGGCAGAAAGAAGGGACTCTTCAGTCCATCACTGTCACCATCTCAAAGCTCCTGACTTCTTAGCATTTGGATTTGGCAGTGCTGCACCGAAGCCGAAGGGATGTGACTCATCATGGCTTCTTCTAGGTAGCGTTTGCAGCTGAGGTGGGTTTTTATGTAGCAAGTTTGTCATTGTGACAGGACACAGATACATCCACAAAATCCCAGGAAAGTGGTTGCCTGACAGGTCTGGGGCTTTTCTGTGACATTTCGGTCCAGCTATTTCCTCTGCTGTTGTGCTGAGAAGCACATCACCACTGCCGAGCAAACCTCACGCTGCTTACTTGTGAGAGCAGCACCAACAGCAGGCTTCAAACCAGAGACCTTCAGGCTAAAAGCAGAAATCTTCACAGCTTCTGAAAAGCAGACAGCCTCCGGGGTTGCAGAGAGAGCAGATCTGCTTTTTATTTTTTTTTTGAGGGGTGCAGAAGGATTTAACACACTCACTGAGCAGACTATGCATCTCATCTCCCGGAGCCTTCTGTTGGCTTCTTTTAACTTTCCAAAAATCACAGCATTAAAGCAGGGCTGGCAACATGTCTGCTGGATGAAGTGGGGAGAAGGCCGTGCTCTGCACTGCTGGGGACAGTCCTTTCCCACCTCCTCCTCCCTACTCACTGCCCTGCAGCTCTCCTGGCGTTATCAGAAGTGCCAGGAGATGAGAAACGTGGGTGCACTGAATCACGAAGCGGCGTGGGATTGCAATGAGCTACTGATCCTTAACAAATAATTTGGTAAGTGCAAACAGTCATAATCTACAGTGACCTATTCAGACACACCCAGCAGAGCTACATGCCAGCAGGTAACTTGCACAGCACGCTGCTGCTATCTGCAGAGGAAAGGAGAACAAAACCCATGGCATGGCAAAGCTGCTCACCACAGCCGGTTCCAACTGCATCCAGGGTGCTCCACTAAATAAACTGGCCTTGCAGGGAATTAAAGTGAAATCACCAAAGAGTGGAACTGGAGCATTTTTCATGGGGCATTTCTGAGCTATGCCTTGCTAACCAGCTATGTGTTCCAGTCTGCTTGTAACGTGGCTACAGACTAACCAGGACTAAAAGTGTTGAATCAGCCCTCTGCCAAGCAGCAGCAAATGTTGCAAACGACCTTGAAGACTGCTTCCTTACAGGAAGATCAAAAGATATGGAACCTGACTTTTCAGAGGTTTGTTTTCTTTTTGTAAGTGTTGCTTGTTTCATTTCCATTAAAAATACCATCTGGCAGAAATCTTATCTCAGAAATCAACAGGCAGGTCTAAGATAGGAACTCTGCCCCAAAAACCATTCTGTGTTATCAGTGTTTTTAGCCAGGAACTTCAGTTCACTCAGCCAACTTTTAACAAGTATTTCAAAGCACATGCCTGAGGAGCACTTCCATTTAACAGTGAGCTATGTGGTATAGCTCAACACATCATTTTATTTATCCCACCAATACCTGCTATCTTAAAAATCCTTAGAGGTTTTACAGTTTAAAAATCTTTTTAAAAACAGGGTGTGTTTAGCACTGCCACATTACCCACCAGCATGACCCACTTCACTTTTTTACTAGATTAACACTTGTCAACGGTTTAGGGGCATTTGGCCCGGTTCCGTGAGGAAGGGGACGGGGGACCCACGGGCCCACGCCCCGGGAAAAGGGTAAGGAGATGGCCCTGAGAGCAAAGAACAGCGGTAACAATCTGAGGAGAAACAAACTAATTTACTAAATAAGATATCGGAATGCAAAACAACACATTATAATACAATATAATTACAATTTAAGCTGATAAATCCAATACAGAGAGAAAGAATGTCCCAAAATCAAGGTAGGCCTTACTCTACTACCGATGATAAGACGGCTGGAGAGCAAGGAGCTGCCAAGACAAGAGACGGGTGGAAAAAGGGACGAGGTCTCGTGATCTGCAAGTTTTTATACTGCGAGCTTTTATCTTTTCCCTCTGGCTGGAAATGGTAACAGAGGAGAAAAGTACCGTGGGGAATGTAGTAGTCCTTCTCTTCTGAGAACCAGGTACATTCACTACATGATGTTATGATGTGGAGTACCAATAACCGAAAATCATAAAACCATGACAACACTCTAGATTCCACACTGAATAAAGTGGTGGTAGTATTTTGGGTTTTACTCTTCTAATTTCAGTACTTGAATTACATACCATGTTTTACCACAGGCTTTAAAAAAGCAGCAGATACAACCAAAATCAGCTGCACACAACTGTAGCAAAGATTGGTCTCCTCTATCATTTTCCTCTATTTTTTTGATTTTATGATGGTGAGATTATAGGATGTAGGCATATAAATAGTTTGCACACAAGTAGAATAATTTAAGCGTAGAGTCCTGAACATATTTAATATCTTGAAATCTCTATGCTTTCACTTAAGAGTTCATCACCATGCAAACTGCACTGAGGTGTGTCTTCTCAAGGTCCCATGGAAGCTGACAGCCTAAAGCAAAGAACAAGCTTTGGCCCATCAAGGGATTATATTAGGCATAGCAATTGGAAGGACCAACACAATGGAAAAGGCGTTACAAAAGAGGTGGAAGGACCACCACAATAGCAAGGCGCTACAGCAGAAGGGAAGTAGATCACTCACCCGTATCAGAAGATTCTGGGTTTGCAGGGAAAAGCTTCCACCAAGGTAGGCTCTCCAGAAAGAGATCCTTGCTCAGTAGCAGTCAGCCCATAAACGAGGCCTAAGAAGGTTGGAGCCAGGCTCCACTCCTTCTGGTCACACAGTGAATTGCCTTCACCTGTGTTCCCAGGGCTGACTGGGTCCTTCCTCCAGGTGCTCAATCAGTGGTTCAGGTCATGACTCAGCAGTTCCCATACATTAGGATTTGCTGAAATTACTGTACAGTTCACCACCAATACAACTTATACACTAAACTGTGCACAACACAGGAGGAGATACAAGATCTTGAGATACCTACAGTATATTATATCAATTCCAACAATGAAGAAATTTTCTTTTGCAAGAAAATATCTAGCTTCTCGCATTTGACAGGACAAGAGGTAATGGCCTTAAACTGCACCAGGGAAAGTTCAGGTTGGATATTAGCAAAAATTTCTTCTCAGAGAGTGGTGAGGCAGTGGCACAGCCTGCCCAGGGAGGTGGTGGAGTCACCGTCCCTGGAGGTGTTCAAGTAACGGGCAGACATGGCACTGAGGGACATGGTTAGTGGGCAGGGTGGGGATGGGCTGATGGTGGGGCTAGATGGTCTTAGTGGTCTTTTCCAACCTCACTGATTCTATGATTCTGTGATTACACTAAGCATTCTCAGACAGCCAAACCTCTGAAATGTATGCTAAACTGAATTGGAACAGATGCGAATGTTACCATTAGAGTGGTAATGTTTTCATTAAGTTACAGTAATTGTAAATGGAGCAAAGACATTTCTAAAACAGCAAAAAAGAATGAAGGCCTGTGCACTACATTCAGTTTAGTTAACACAGAAATGATAGCTTTCTGAACTTAAACTTTCAGGGAAAAAAAAAAGTATGTGGGTAGCAAAAAGGAAGCAAAAACAAAAACCAAATACTTAATTCCAGTACTCCATAGTGACTAGGTTCAAAATTATCTTCTGTAACAAATTTCCACCTCTTTCACCAAGAGTTTTATGGCTAGTTTTTGTCTCATTTCGTCCTACTCTTTAATGACCACTTTAGGCTCCCAGTTTTTTTTTTCCTCTCAGAGATGTTATAAACACCTGTAGATTTCATATTTTAGAAAGGAAAAAAAAAAGATTTCGGGACATATTAGGCATTTGCAGAATGCTCAGCTGCCCTTGTTTTCATTGGTATAACAACATTTTACTGCCACCTAGTGAGCAATGTAAAACAGACCAACACATTAAGGTGTGTGAGTGTTTCTAGTCAAAGGCAGTCTTTCTCTGTCACATGTCCAAATAAAACAGAAAGGTAAAACTAGATACTGAATGGTGCTAGAAAGTTAATAACAGAAAAAGGCTTTGTTTTTCAACCAGGAAAAAAGAGGAGCAGGTGGGCAGGATTTAGGAGAGGAGCTGGGAATTATTTAAGACCATACTATCACAGAATCACAGAATTGCAGGGGTTGGAAAGGACCTCCAGAAATCGTCAAGTCCAACCCCATTGCCAAAGCACTATCCCTGTCTCATGGAAATGTCACCTCCTCTGAGTGCCTTTATGGGCTCCGTACCGTGGGCCTGACTGCAGGCCCAAGGAGGCAGAACCAAGGTCAGGACCCCAAAAGGGCGGATGAACCACTGCAAAGGACACCGATGGGGATCACTGAACTTGACACAGCTGTGCTTATCACTCTGTAGTGAAGTGATAACCTCCCTTCTGCAGGCTCAGTGCAGGTAGCTGCGCTGGCCTTGCTCACAGGCTTTCAGCTGTGCTGGTCTCGGGTTAGGTCTTGATGTCTGCATTGCTGTTCAGGTGAGGTGCAAATATAGTCCAACAACTGTTAGAGGATGATGAACACCTAACAGCTACCGTTCAGTGCTTATTTTCTCTGCCCTCACCGTCCAAACACTGCAGTAATTGTCAGAGAAATAGGGGGCACTTTAATACTTGCTTTTTAATGCAATGAGAATTGATAGACAGAGTAAACACATTTGCACCCACCTGCAGGTGACAGACAAAGCAGAACTGACAGGACCCTGCAAGGACGACATTATTTCTTAGGTCAGGGAAGCAGCTTTGCAGGACTTGTTTATATTCACCACCTTGTAGATCCTGTCAGCTCTTACACAGGTAAAAGAAAGCTTTGACCGGATGGTGCTTTAGCAACTGTATTCCCATGACTAGAAATATCGAGCACTCTTTTTTTGTCATGCTCGGTCAAACACATTAATAACATGCTCAGTGCTGTTTCTATCACACTAGCCCCTCAGGGTTCCTGACACTGATGCCGCGAGGAAACAGAGCTGGCTGCAGTTCACTCGCAAGGAGGAGAAAGGAAAATAAATTAAACACAACTTTCCTTGGCAGCTGTGTTTGCCGAGGAAAAACACCACTTCATCCCCAAACACCAGCGTATTCCCCAAAGCTAGGTTACAGGAATAAGTATTCCTTTTATGCCACTCCACTACCCAGTGGCAGGCTTTACGAAGTTACCGTTTGCATTTAACCAGCCCTATTGCTTCAGCAGTGCCACTTGCAGCTGCAGTTAGGAGCCAGAATGACCTTCCTGTACAAACAAATGCCACCACCCAGCAATCCTCAGCCTGACAGGGTCCTCAGGGACTCCCTGCAGTCAGCAGACACACGGCCGGTCCCACCAGCCTTGCCTTCTCAAGAGCCAACAAGGAAAACGTTTCTCTAATTGGCAATTTTAACAGTGATCACTTACAAAACAGTTATTTTCCACTATCCTTTCTCCAAGAAAGTTTTCTGCACTATATATTTTCTCTCATGTGTGGCAAGCAAGACAATGGATTTAAAATTAAAATGCCCTTGTAAGCTATGACAGGGACAAAACCAACTGCTAGTTTCACCAGCACAATATTGAACATCTGATGCATCTGTTCCAAGAAATGGTGATTGGCATCTTGCTGCAGAATACTCTGCTATATTTTCCACTGTACTCGTATATTTGGTCATTTAAATGTTAGCAAGGTGGGGTTTTTTTTACAACGAATGAGCAGACAGAACGTGTATAACCATTTCTAGGCTATCTCAATGTCCTAAACCACTCCCTGCTCCTGTAACTGAAGCACCATCATGGCAATGACACCCTGATACAAACAAGCACTGGCCCAAAGAGGGTCGGGAAATGGGCTGCCCAGAGAAGCTGTGGATGCCCCATCCCTGGAAGCATTCAAAGCATTCAAAGCTAGGTTGGATAAAGCCCTGGGCAGCCTGATCTAGGCTAGGGGGCTGGAATTAGATGGGCTTTAAGGTCCCTTCCAACCCAAGCCATTCCATGATTCTGTAACTCAAACTGAATAACTGAGGGCCCAGCTGCGGCATGGCTTGCAGTAACACAGCCTTTCATGCATCTGATAAAAGGAAGGATTTATAAGCAAGCTTTCACTTCACACATGGTAAACCCTACCTACTTCAGAGGAGCTGTACAAATGGATGATATTCAGCACAGTGATCAATGTAGCGCAGTATTTCTATTATTTCATATTAACAGCATAACTAATTTCAGCAATTCAAACACAAAAATAAATCTTCAGGTCCATCACTGGACAAAGAAAGTAGGATGCCTGTGTTCTCCATTTGGACCCTGAATGATACATATTTGGATTCCATCATGGATTTAATCTACAAAATTTTTCCTGTTTTAATGACATCCAGAAGTCTTGATAGCACAACAGGAGCCAGACAGTCTTTCTTGCTGATATTTTGAACTCTGTTAAATGTCTACAAATACATAATCACATATGATTCTCAAATTAGCTTTAATATTATATCCTGCAGATAAAACCCGCTGTCCTTCAGCATCTTCTCCATTCACAAGCATCCCGATTCCTTTCTAATTTACAGCATTGGTTTTACTGGTTTTCTTGTTCATTTATTGGTATTTGGGAAGACCTATTGACTGTGGGATGTTAACAGTATGCAAAGTGCATACCTCTCAACCTCTCCGTTTTTTTCAACCTTACTGTATGACTACTCTTCCAATCACCACTTTCTTATGGTTCAAAACACCAGCAAAAAGAGAAGAGTGGCACAACTAAAATATCTTTCTCCGTGCATGCATGGAGGCTATGCCTGTCACCTTCCTTACAAGCAGGGAGATTTAGGAAGGCTTTGTGTTAAATTCAGTACTACTAGAGCTGGATCATATACTCTATCACTGCATTTTAGCAACCTTAAGTGTAAGGTACACCTGAACTCAAGACTGATTGGAGTACAAAGACTTTTTAAGTGCTTTTTTCCACCAGGGCCAGAGTGCCTAATGCTTTGCATGAGCAAATGGGTTTTGTCCATCTTCCCTTTGAATGACTTGTCCTTGATAGAGGAGAAAAGTGAAACTCAAACAGCAGCATTAAACTGAAGATCAGATTTTACCCTGCTTCTAATGTTTTAGGAGATATCATCAGACACTGGACACTATCAATTCACTGTGAAAAAATAGGACAAGGGGACATCGTGTGGCATCAAGCCTATCCACTCTGGTGCGGGTGTTGCACCATCCTGAAGATGCAACTATCACAGATCATATGTAGAGATTAGATGTGATGCAGATGCTCCCCTCTAAGAGCCTGAACCACCAGTTTCTCCAGAGGATGGCACCCGTGGTACTATGAGAGCAAAAGGTTACTGAAGTCCTCACTTTGGATGAGGCGTAGCTTCAGCTCCCTCACATCTTCATTTCCCAGGGCCCCAGTTACAATCCAACGGGCTCACTTCAACCACGGCACGTGGATAGGCCCAGCATAGCCCAGCGCTGCCAGACACTGTGCTGCAGTGACCTACTGCTCATCATGGAGCCACAGAACATCCTGAGCTGGAACAGACCCACAAGGATCACTGCATCCAGCTCCTGGTTCCACACAGCACCACCCAAAATCCAAACCTTATGTCTGAGAGCGCTGCCCAAACACTCCTTGAACTCTGGCAGCTTGGTGCTGTGCCCACTGCCCTGGGCAGCCTGTCCATGGAATTGTAGACCTATAGAATCACAGGGGTTGGAAGGGAGCTCTGGGGATCATGGAGTCCCACCCCCTGCTAAAGCAGGTTCCCTACAGTCGGTCACAGAGCTCATTCATGAATCTGCTGTGAATTGCTGCACACGTGGCAGCTACCCAAGATTATGGACCAAAACCAGCATGTTCTTTTACACCGAGTACATCTATTAGGGGAGAACATAAAAGCTCCAGTCAGTACAGATTGGTAAAACCGCACATGCTGAAATGCCCACACTGCCACAGATAAGAGCTATCAGATGGGAAATCTGACACAGCGGTACGGTTCCCTTCTGCAATCACGCACTGCACACACGCTCTCCCTCCACAAATACCTCTTTATTCTTTCTCTCTAGAGAAGTACAGAACGTACCACTCCCTCCGGGACTTAAGCAGCCGCCAGGCCGGAGCCGCCGACCTCGCGGTCCGAACCGGGGTTCAACCGCGAGGCGGCCGAGGGGCAGCGCCGGGCGGAGCCGCTCCCCCTGGCGGCGCAGCGCCTTGGGGCGACGCCGGGGCTCTGCCCGCGCGGGAGGGCGGCCAAGCTCCTCCCCGCAACCGCCCCTCCGCGCCGCGCGGCGGGGACGTGCAGTCGCTCGGCGGGCCATGGAGGCGGCGCGGCGGGGGCCGCGGGCGGGGGTCGGGAGCCTCGCGCTGCTGCTGGCCTTGCTGCTGCACGGGGCGGCGGGGGCGGAGGCGGAGGAGCCGCGGCCGCAGCGGCAACGCGGGGACGAGAAGTGCCACTACTACGCGGGGGGACAGGTCTACCCCGGGGAGGCGGCCCGCGTGCCCGTCACCGACCACTCGCTGCACCTCAGCCAGGCCAAGAGTAGGTGCGGGGCGGACGGGCGGGGAGGGGAGGGGGATGCTCCGGGGCGGGGTGCGGGCGGCCGCGGCATGGCGGCTGGGCGGCGCGGGGCAGGGGGCGGACGGGGCCCAGTGGGGCGGCGGGGCGGCCACGTCAGGGCGAGCGCTGGGCGCGGGGCGGGACGAGGGGCAGGAGCGTGCCGTGCTCGTGTTGGGGTTGCAAGTACCGAAAGGCCGCCTCGCCTGCTCGCTGTGCCCGTGTCGCACCACGTCACCCCTGCGGCAGCGAAGCGGGCGGTGATTGGAGTGCCCGCGGTCGGTGCGGGGTCTGGTTGGCCGCCTGCTTCTGTGCCTCTGCTCGTGATTCCGTTGCCGCGCGTCAGCGGGGGCACCTCGGAGCGGCACGTGCTCTGGGTGAGCTTCCTTTGGTGGCACAGAGAGTGCGGAGACATCCAGTGGAAGTCATCTTTGCTGTGAGAGCTCACCAAGGCAGGACGCGGCTTCCATTTTAAACGTTCGCTAGCAGATGCGATGGGAAGAGTGGAAAACCAGTCAAGATGTGTGAGAAGGATCGTTCGTGTTTTTCTCCCTTTGTAATGCAACTTACTGCAGCGTCTCAGACAGTTATTTCTAAAGGAAAAACAAAAACACAGGTCAAAATACAGCGTATTTCATTTTTATCCCTTAATCTGAAGGGCTGTTTGGAGGCAATGCTTTCTTACAAAGAGGGGTGATCAGGATTGCTGGTTTTGTAAAGAGCAGCATTTGAAAGGCTTTGGGGCAGCTCTGTGTAACTCGGGCATTAATCTCGGCTTTCACCTGAGAACAGTCCCTTACCTACAGTGACTCAGTAAAAAAGCGTTAGAAGTTCTGAGCTCGAAATCTGGTCAGACATAATTGTACAGAAGATGTAAGAGGAAGAGCATTTCTTAAAAGTTAACTGAAATCGTCGGTCATGGCTACTGATTCTCTCTGCTTGCGTTGCTGCATCCCCTGTGGGTTACCCAAGGTGAAACTGACACAGGCCGTCCCCACTTACAGGCACTGTGTCTGTTGCATCTCCTTACCAGCTGCATTCTGTAGCCGTGGGTTGTTCTAAGAAAACAAGATTAACAGTGCAGTCATCATCTAGATAATAAAGATTCTATATATTTTTCTCAACGGCACAATAATTTCTGGGGCGGTGTGTCAACATCCTGGACATCACTGGTGTGTTCAGATCAGCTGGGTTCTACCTTTTATATCCGGCATACTCTACCCTTTGTCTCAGAATTCCCGTTGCTGTAAAAATTGTATCTGCCCAAATCATTTTTAATATTTTTAAGTTCAAGGCTCATCCTTTTCAGTAGGAAGTGCAAATAAGTTTCACGTGTTTTAAAAAAAACAACTGTCTTCAAGTTACAGTTTGCTTAGGAGCTGTAATTTGGCTAATTTATACCCCATTTTTAGGCATTTGCTTCTAAACATGTTGTAGCATGTATTTTCATGTGAACTTGAATTGCAAATAGTTTTTCATGCCTGAAGAGTAACAGGATGAACTTGAACCATCTTACACTTCTTTTTCACAACAGTTATTTTAAACATAATGGTGTGATTTCCTGAAATCTGAAACAGTTTCTCCTTCAGTCTAACAGATATTCTGTCATGAGCTGATAGTAGACATGGGGTTTGTTTAAAAATATATGTATATACATATATAATATAATATAATGCTTGTGCGGCCTTGATTACCAGGGATTTGAGAGGCTCATGTATAAGCACAAGTCAGCTGCATTAGGGGGTTGTTTTCCAAGCTAAAGGAGAACAGTTGTCCTTGTACATGAGTTAATGAGCAGCTTGCTTTGAACACGTGCTTCATACTCAAATTTGAATGTCCTTCATATTTCAGTCTCGAAACCGGCACCTTACTGGGAGGGGACAGCGGTCATTAATGGAGAGTTTAAAGAGCTGAAATTAACAGATTATGAAGGAAAATATCTTGTCTTCTTCTTCTATCCTCTTGACTTGTAAGTATGATGTGGGTAGACAAACCAACCCTGAGTTCACCTACACAAAACACCTGATTGATTCATTTTTCTCCTTTAGTTTTGTTTTGTTTTGTTTGGGAAGGGTTTGAGGTAGAAAAAGAGAGCAATAGGAGAAAATACTTTCTTTGCCTTTGTGTTACCGTTGTGCACTGGTAAAATTAAAACACAATACTTGTTGTACTAGGTGTGTCTGCCGATTTGTGTTTCAATTTAAAAGAATAATCTTCAGTTTCTTGTACCCAGTAGGGCGACCTCAGGATTCCATATTATGCTGTACATGACTGCTGCAAACAGAGGGCAGCATCCCATCTGTGTTTTCCAGAGTATATGCAGGACACTGAGAGATGGTGTTTTCCACTTAACAAGAAATTAACAGCATGATCTTATGGAAAAACTTGGCATATTCTGCTTAAATGCAACCACTTAATATTCAGAAAGTCTGCAAAAACATTTATATCCAGATTGCAAACTTAACTGTAGGTTTATAACCTTCAGTAATAAAGCATTTGGAACCAAGCTTGGATCAGACTGGAAAACTTGTCAGGCAGCATTTTGGTAGAAGAAGCAGGAAAAAATACGTCAAAGCTGAAATAATTTGTGATAAATTCTCTACTTTTCCGTTATTTTACATAAAAATATAAGTGCTTTGACGAGGCTGCTTATTGGTGTGTTAAACAGAGAACTTACTTAACATGTCATGAAAATATGACTTTATTTTGTTTAAAATTATCTAGTACATTTGTATGTCCAACCGAGATAATCGCCTTCAGTGACAGAATTGAGGAATTCAGAGCAATAAATACCGAAGTAGTAGCGTGTTCCGTGGACTCCAAGTTCACCCACTTAGCATGGTACGTATCTTATCCTTGTCTTTTGCTAAAAGTTATTCATGGGTCCATCTGGGCTGGGGAACTGTATCCCCAGATTTATAGTGTGTGTAGGTATATCATCATGTGTAACAGCATGACGCTGTTGATACAGATGTTAAAATTATTTCTCAGTGATAGAACATGTTCTCTCTCTTGTGTGAAAAGTATCTTTATCTGTGAAGCTTGTTTAATGTGCGCTGCTTGTCCCAGTCCAAAATACTTCAAATACTAAAAATTAGATACAGATGCCAAAATCTATAAAAACAAGGTACGCTCTCCCAGTTGGGTATATTAGTATAAAGCAAAGATGACTGACAAGAAGGAGGCCACTGGTAATCAACATGGACAAACACTGCAGAAGAGCTACTGTACGTGTTGCTGAAACCAGAGATAGCATTCACTTTCCTGGTGTGCAGAACAAAAAAATGTCACGTGTACTAAATTCTTCTGTCTGTACTGTTCTGGTTTTTGGCTTCTAATTTTGTGTGGAGAATATAAATCATTATGAATAATACCCTTGTATCTCTTTTCTTTCAAAGGATTAATACTCCTCGAAAACAAGGAGGACTTGGACCAATGAAGATTCCACTTCTTTCAGATTTAACGCACCAGATTTCCAAGGACTATGGTGTGTATCTGGAAGATCAAGGGCATGCGCTCAGGTATTTCACTTGGTTACTGTTCATTTTGTCTTGCTGAACTAGTGCTTACTACTTCATATTTAAAGACACGTTGAAATGAATCTTTTATGCTTTTGAGCTATATGCATTAATATTGAAGTGGCTCGTATTTTTTGTGTGAAATGTGCATGTCTCATCTTACACTGCTAGCACTGTGAGCTCTTGTTTATGGCATGTTAGCAAGCCTGCAGCATGTACATACAAAAGATCTTACCTTCTCTTGTAAGTGGTTTAAATGTTCTAACAACACATCATGCCAATTATTTATCCTTAAAGAAAGTAATTTATGCTAAGGAACCTTTATATGAAGTCTTCCTTTACTGCTTGAAAACACATGAGTACTAAGCAGTCTGAGTGGGGTCATAGTAACCCCCCATAGATGTAGATGTACAAACTTTGACAAACTACACGGCACCAAAATGAGGTACTGTTGCAAAGCAAGAGCAGTTTTTGCTTGAGAATTCATACCCAGAGACAAAATAAGAATGCACCAAAACAAGAAGCCATAATGAGTCAGAACAGAGAGCATGGTTGATAACACTGTGTTACATCCGGCAGATGCAAGGGCAAGGCAAGCACATGGTGAGAATTCCTCCAAACTGCTGTTACTCGGGGACTTCCTGAGTTCAGCTGGAGTCAAGAGTATTGGTAACTTACAGACCAAAGAGATATGTCTTTTGTAAACCTCTGGGATCCGCCTAACACCATAGCATCTGCATCATCCCCTGGCTGGGCTTGCCAGCATTTACTTGTATCTACTACATAAAAGTGTATTTTTTTCGTTGTTTTTAACTTGACCTCATCTCAACCGATAGCCCAGGTAGCCAAGTGGGTTAGTAGTATCCTAAGGAGGTGGGTGTTGTGTAGTGCTTGCAGAGGTCAATTTCCTCCACATTCAGCAGACATAAAATAGTGTGTGAACGCAAGGCAATTAGTTTTGTTTCCTTAAAAAGAAAAAAACACTGTTTCTTACAGAGGCCTTTTCATAATTGACGATAAGAGAATCCTTCGACAGATCACCATGAACGACCTTCCCGTTGGGAGATCAGTGGATGAAACACTTCGTTTGGTACAAGCATTCCAGTACACAGACAAACATGGAGAAGGTGCTCTTTTAAATATTTTCATGTTGAAGATTGTTTTACTTAGACTGGAAGTCGTATTTATAGATTTTTTGGAAGAAAAGTACTCGGTAGCATCGGAGATTAGCCTTATGAACTGAATTAAGTGATTTGATGGTTCTGCTACAATAATCTGTGGCTGGACGGGGCTCTGAGCACCCTGATACAGCTGTAGCTGTCCCTGTTCACTGCAGTGGAGTTGGACTAGGTGAGCTTTAAAAGTCCCTTCCTACTCAAAACGGTTCTGATTCTGAAGCATTCTCTGGTCTGAATAGAGGCATTTTATACCTGTCAGTAGGATAAAGCAGTGTAAAATACAATGCCCTGAAGAATCAGGCCAAATATTTCAGTACATTTTGACGTCCTGAAAGAATCAAGGTGCAAGTAGTCCTTGTCCTGTGTCATTTGTGGATGATGCGTGACAAGTAACTGAGAGTGCTTCGTGTCAAGCAACACAGTGATGCTGTGAAGGTTATACTGCCATTGCGTTCTGTATAAGCACTATGTGGCAATTGTCCCCTGACAAAGAATACATTAACTTGATCGTTTACTTAACTATTAATATATGCGTTCAGCACTTTAACCTCCATTTCAGCTCAGGTGGGGTTTTTTAGTATTTAAAAGCACCTTTATCCAAAGTTGCAAATCATTATTACGTTTTGGTATACAGAATTCATAAAGCTAAATGCAGGTACTTAGGATATGCGTGTCTGAGTGAGGAAGGTGAGTCTCCCTTTCTTAGTTACAAAGACTCCCTAGTGGTTCTGCTAGATCCGTTGCACAGAGCAGGAGGAAAAGTTCTTCACAGTTCCTGAATTGCATTTGTTGTATTTTATCTGACAGAGCACCTTAAAGCAGTGTAATAAAGCACAATGACAGTGGCTAAAGCATCACAACATATGGGAGTTTCAGTCTGGAATGTGCAACTGTTCAAATGGCCACAGAGCTTTAAGTCGCACGTTACCTATGTGCTGTCATCCCATTGCTCCTGAACAAGGCTTCAGATATCACTCATTCTCTTGTGGAAACTTTGAACTGGTGTCCTGGCTAAAAAAAATATATTTTAAAGAAAGGTAGATAGGTCTGTAGTTGCCTGAACTTTATCATGAACCTTCTGTGTTTAAACAGAATGGGCGTTCATTTTCAGGAGCCATGCTTTGCCTAAAACAGCATGAGAATTAAACCAAGCTACAGGCATCCACCCAGAGAGGGGCAATTTTCAGTTAACAGAAGTGCTACGTGGTACCAGTTATGAACTGTGTTACTGACACCATCCCATGTATAAGGAAGACTGCATATCTGTTTGTTCTGGATAACTTATTTCTGACACTTCAGTGGTGGTTTACTTCAAGTTCAGGAAGAGAACATTAAGGAAATTCAGAAAAGGAAGTGTGTGTAAAAATACTTTTACAAACTTTGTCTTTTTTTTTTTTTTCTTTTTCCTTCAGTTTGCCCTGCTGGTTGGAAACCTGGCAGTGAAACAGTAAGTCACCGTTTATACTTAAATGCATATCCTATTAGATAATTTCCTATAAAGTCAAATCCAAAATCTTTGCAGCTTTCAATAAGATGATAGGACTTAGTTCACATTATAGTTAAAGCTTGAGTGGAAGTTGGAACGTTGGGGTTAGGTTGATTCTGTCCTGTCTTCTCGGTTATGTGGCCATATAAATTCTTGGTTCTGTGGAATCTCACTGTGGATCCTGGGCACACCCACAAAGAAAGATGGGAGTTCACAAGCTGCTTTAGAATCTGGTAGAGACAGCGTGTCACTATCACGTCTCCAGCAGAGAGCACTGCTTTGCTGCACAGAAGCTCTTCTGCATTTGTTGATACTCACCCACATGTTAACACAAGCCAAAGAGCTGGTGTTCAGCTCAGCAGGATAATGAAGCTTTTACTGGAGGTCTGAGCTACTTAGGTCATATGAGATCACCGTCATTAATTTGAGAACGTGGCTTTCTTCTGAACCACTTGGGGATGACTGAGCATTGTTGTTTAAGAGCTGTCTCAACTAAAAGCAGGTCCCAGTAGCCTCTAAATAAGGAAAGCAGTGAACATTTTAACTGATAATAAAAACAGTGGAATGTTTCTTTACTGCGTGTGAAAATTTTCCACAATGACTGCAGGCTTGAGTCACCTCTTTGCAGCTAGCAGAAGAGTGTCTTAGTGTGCAAAGCTGGATTTTAAGATTGTAAGGTGAAAGAGGGCTGGCTGACCTAACGGAAAGACGCATTCTGGCACTACAGAGTTCTGCCCGCCCTAACTGTGGATTACCTAAATAGAAAATATGCTAATATTGTATTAAAAACCCATCAAAATGCTGAGAATAGGTCCAGTACTACTATTGTAAAACTATAACGTAAGCAGTTGTCTTTCTCCTCTCTGCAAAATAGGCAGATAATTTAAATAGCAGGGTAGTTCAGATACTTTCCTGAAGATGTAGCCATGCCTTGTAAATGTGTTTGATTTAATTAGATCAAACCAGAGGAAACCATGAGAGTGTGGTGGCCAAGGGAAGAACTGTAAGTAAATCCTAAGGCACTTGATCATAGAAACTAGTTTATTAAAATCTCTTGCTTATAGGGCAAGGAACATAAAGGTATTTGCTTTCAACTGCCAAAACTCTTCTGTTGGAAGGCTGCACTCTCTCTTCCCCAATTAATTAACTAGTTTTGTTACTCCCATTAAGTGCATTTAGAGATAAACAGTAATCTATAATCAGGTCAAATGATAAATTACTCTTCAGCAGTTGTTTGTAGGTTGGCTTTGCATCCTGATGAGATGCGTCTGCGGGTCCTCAAGGAACTGGCTGATGAAGTTTGTAAGCCACAATGTATCATATTTGAGAAGTTGTGGCAGTCCAGTGAAGTCCCCACTGTCTGAAAAGGAGGAAACATATCTCCCATCTTTAAGAAAGGAAAAGGAGGAGGACAGGGAAGTAGAGAGCAGTCAGTCTCACCTCTGTGGCCAGCAAGATCACGGAGCAGATCTTCCTGGAAGCTATGCTAAGACATATGGAAAACAAGGAGGTGATTAGTGACAATCAGCATGGCTTCACTAAGGGCAAATCATGCCTGAAAAAACTGGCTTTCTGTGGCGGGGTTACAGGAGTGGTCGACAAGGGAAGAGAAGCTGATGTCATCTGCCTGGGCTCTTGCAGACGGTTTGATACTGTCTCACACAACATCCTTGTCTCTGAATTTGAGATAAATGAATTTGATGGTTAAGGAATTGATACTGGATGGTCACACTCAAAGAGTTGCGGTCAGCAGCTCGATGTCCAAGTGCAAACCAGCGACAAGTGATGTACCTCAGGGGTCTGTATTTACATTCTTGTCAGCAACATGGACAGGGGGACTCAGTGCGCCCTCAGCAAGTTTGCTGACAGCACCAACCTGTGTGGTGTGGTCAGGGCATTGGAGGGAAGGGCTGCCATCCACAGGGACCTTGGTAGGTTTGAGAGGTGAGCCCATGCGAACCCCATGCAGTTCAGCAAGGCCAAGTGCAGGGTCCTGCACGTGGGCAATCCCAAGCACAAATACAGTCTGGGCAGAGAATGCATTAAGAGCAGCCCTAAGGAGAAGGATTTGGAGATTATTGGTTGATGAAAAACATGAACTGACATTGTGCGCTTGTAGCCCAGAAAGCCAGCGTATCCTGGGCTGCATCAAAACTGTAGCTAGCACACTTGCTGGAGCAAAGGCCAGAGGAGGCCAGAAGGATGATCAGAGGACTGGAGCATGACTCCTAGGAAGATGGGCTGAGAGCTGGGCTTGCTCATCCTGGACAAGAGAAGGTTCCAGGGAGACTGTATAGTGGCCTTTCAGTACAAAAGAAGGCTTACGGAAAAGCTGGAGAGAGACTTCTTACAACAGCATGTAATGACAGGACAAGGTGGAATGGTTTTAAACTGAAAGAGGGGAGATTCAGATTAGACATTAGGAACAAGTTCTTTACTTAGAGGGTGGTGAGGCACTGGAACAGGCTGCCCAGAGATGCCCCATCCCTACAACTGCTCATGGCCAGGCTGGATGGAGCTTTGGGCAACCTGATCTAGGGGAAAATGTCCTTGCCCAAGCCACAGATCTCTGAACTGAGCAGTCTTTAAGATCCCTTTCAATCAACCATTCTGTGATATTTTGAAGTATTGCACTGTTCTGGATTCTCAAGTTCTTGCATACGCATGGTTTTGTTTCTAGACTAACATTTTCATTTTCTTTCTTGCACAGATAATTCCAGATCCAGCTGGAAAACTGAAGTATTTTGATAAACTAAACTGAGGCTGACTTCCATTTAATTACTTAGGTCACATTCAACTTAATTTTTGCCAATAAAATTTCGTTAATTTTCTTAACTTTCATGAGTTCGACTAATGTATATGTTTGCAGTAGACAGCTAAAGCTCTGGTAGCTTAAGTACCTGTTAGAGGCATTGATACTTGATTATTAGAGCATTCGTGTGAAATACACGTTTTCCCTTTAAGTTTTGTTTAGGTGCTTGGTTTTCCCCAAACATATTATTCTTAGCAGCTCGGGCTTAGATTCACAACTTTTGCTATTGATAGATTGCTTAATTTCTGCAGATAACTTGTGTGCTTGGTTGCACTGTAGGAACTACAGCTAGAGAAGAGGGACTTGGTTATGGTATAACAATAGTGAGGTGGAAATGGCAGCTAACCCTGAAGCCAGAAATGGAGATGCTGAATTGAGTTTCCAGCTTGTCCAAAGCTACAAGACATTCTTCATTAAGCTCCTATGCACATAGCCTAGGCTGCATAACTCAGTACAACTGCACAAAATAAAATACTGCTATTCTAGTTCATCTGATTCAAGAGCTGGACCAGGATTTTTTCTTCCATGCTTGTATTTCTAGCAGATATGCTGATCAGTTCCATTGCAGATGGTCTGCATTTTCCCAGGTCTTACACCGGTACAGAGGTACATACCAGTTAGCATTCTGCTATAGCTCCTAGTTGTAAGGGAGCAACCCCAAGATGAGTGTTGATGTGGCCATTGGCCTTCAGAAACTCCTGTGGGTCACGTACGTAAATTTCAGGGCGGAAAAAAAACAGTGACCTTGTAAGACATACTTAATCCTTGTGTGCACTGGAGGTTGCTTTCATAAGAATGTCTTTTATTGCTTGTTCCTACCTCACCCTGGTTTTAACATAGCATTCTAGTGTTTGTGCAACTGGAGAAAGATCACCCGAGAGCAGAAGACCTTACCCAAGATCACCCTTGGAGAGAAGGCTTCCTCCCACCTTTAATCCTGCACCACTGTATTACTAGCTTTGGGCCCCACGCTCCTGAGACCTCAGTTCCTGTTCCCCCACCAGACCGTACAATACTTGTCCTGCACACACACATCAGTACAGTTCTGCAGAACTAGCCCAGCAGCTGCGTGTTCACCATGAAATTAACTCAGCTTTGTAAACTTTGGTGAGTACTGCCCAGCTGCGTCACTGCAGACAGCACAGGCAGCTGCTGGACCTTGGCTTCAGCTCTGCCGGAAGTAATACCTAAGTGTATGCCTCACTCAGGCAGAGGGGCACTGAGTGCCACTGCCCCATCCCCACGAGGCCTGGGGAAAGGAGCTTAGGTTCCAACCAGAGGGTGACAGAGGCACAGCTGTATGAAGAAGACAAGTGCCAAGGGCTGCTAATGTGCTGCTGCAGCTCCTGCCATCTCCAAGACTGGAGGGCAGCATGTAAAGAGCAGGTTTCTCATGTAACTGCATTGTTAGTCAGCCACTTGATTTTACTCAGAGTTTTGCCTAAAGCAAGCCTGAAGCACCTAAAATAATATCAGCACGTTCCAGGCCACTGCAGCATGACTAAAGCAGGTGCAGCTATTCATGGCTGGTCATAAGCAGCCCGAGGCATAAAAACAAGCCTCACGTACTGCTCATAGCAGCTGTGCCCTGCTCTCCAGCAACACCAGTACAACTGTGCCTGCCTCCAGCCAGGTCACTCACACCTAGTGCTAGCAGCAAGAGCCTTCGTTACACTAAGCCAGCTAATGAGATGTTACCAAACAGCAATAAGCTATCGCCCATGTTTTGAATGCATGCCCGCCTACAGCTCCTTGCTGAGCCAGGTAAGTAGCAAGTCAGAGAGCAAAACCACAGGCTCTGTCACTGTTTCAGATCACAGTGACAGCATCAGACAAAAAGCAGACATGGAAAAAAAAAACTAAACTGGCACAGGTTGCCCAGAGGGGTGGTGGGTGCCCCGTGCCTGGAGACACGCAAGGTCAGGCTGGACATGGCTCTGAGCACCCTTATCCTGCTGTAGGTGTCCCTGTTCATTGCAGGGGAGTTGGACTAGGTGGGCTTTAAGGGTCCCTTCCAACTCAAACGATTCTATGAAATAGTCCTTAAGCAAAGGCCTGACTCCCCACACTACATTACAGGCTTGAAATGTTACTTCCATGGAAAGAGAACGAGGTTCTACAGAGAGATCAGGGTATGCTGGTAGGGAAGCTGGGGAAAGACAAGCCTGAGTGAAAAATACAGATGTGCTGGTGTTTGAGGGGAGAGAGGCGAGAGCGGGCAGAAAGAATGGCAGAAGTTCCAGGAACAAGAGGGGCAACAAAAGAGGAAAGACAGATCCACCAATGAAAGAATATTGGAAACCTGAGGAGAAAAAAAAAACACTTCAGTCTGTCATTCTGGATTGTTAGTAGGATTTGCAGAGATTTAAAATGAAAGGTAAGCTGAGGGTCTTGCTTACTGCTGCCTACTAAAGCCACTGCCCCTCTACTGATCTGCTATTGAGAACTTGATTCCAGAGCACCCTGAGCCACCGTATGCCATTTAATGGCGTCAGCTGATTTCTTTATCACTTTCCATCATACAAGAGCATGATAAACAACTCAGAGCACTCCACGCAACGGTTTCCCCATCTCCAAGGAAACATCAAGGAAGCAGTGACGGAAAGTAGAGTATAAACTAACGGCACCTGAACAGTGCAGATAAAGCTCTTGAAAGTGTACAGCTGTACTCTGCACTGACATTTGCTGGAAGGATTATGTCCTTCGTGTTACATACACGCCTGATAAATGCGGTAACATAGCAATGAACCAATCATGTAACTAAGGATGATGCTGTGAGAGCTGCAACTTCAGAGTCGGGTGGCTGCTTAATGCTTTGCATGATGTAGCCAGCATGCAGAGGTTTGGAGATCTTCCAGCAAAACCACCAATAAAAAAAACCCACAACTCTGAAACTAGAGTTTGCATACATCAGTGTCAATGTGGTCTGCAGTTGGCAAAGGCAGAGCAGAGGCAGTTGCAGTTAAACATCTGTAGTTCACTCTGACTCATTCATGCTAATGAAGGAAACCCACTTGCCTCTTCTATATGCAAGACTGGTTCCTGCCCTTGGGTAGGGGTGTCCACGGTCCGTTAGTGTACCTGGAAATGTGTCATACCCAGATGTGGGACCAAGACCTCCAGCCTCTTTTTTTCCTGTTGGCTGGTGTCTGCTCCATGAAGCGGCAGTGACTCACACACCGACTTTAAATGCATTCAGAGGAAAACCAGCAAACAAGTCTGTCAGCAAAGGCTGAACATACAGCAAAAGCAACCAGCCGTGGTAATTTTAGAGGTAGCTTCTGAACTAAAGCCCTCACCAAAGGCCAACGTTTTATGAGCTGCAGCAAGTTTATGCTGTGACTTAGCTGCCAAACTATCACAAGTATTTGAAGAGGCGCTACCAGAAGCTGTTACAGGAAGAGGCGCTGAAAACAAAGTGCTTTTTGGGCACTCAGCTCAGCCAATCACACGGAGTTCTCCTTTTACAACAGCATTAACTGAGAAGGGCGGGGGAGGCCATCCAGCTCACACAGCCCTCCTCCATGACATGACATCACAGAAACACCTGCTTCCTGCTACAGAGCTCCAGACAGACACGTTCACTATCAATACAAAGATTTTCAATTAATAACTCCAGGCTTCACTTAACTCTAGAATACAAGGGGTTTAACTCTAGATAACAGCAAGGGGTTTCTCATTAAGCTCCAACACAAACTTAGCGTTAATTACTATGGTAAAATGTTTTTATTCTCAATGCAAGATCTAAAAACAAGTAATTTTCATCTCATACACACAGGTACACAGAGAAATGCATAAATAGTATTCCTCGAACCAAGATTCATTTTCCTGTTTTCAAAGAGGCTGACAATGTGGAGTTACTGTCCCAGACTAAAAATATGGGAGATTATATTTCTATATAGTAAAAGATGCATTTTACATGTCTTACATATGTATATATAAACACACAAGTTCTGCACAGCTGTAAGTACATCTTTATAACTACTGTGACTGCGGTACATGGTTAAGTTATCATGAACTATAACACACCCATCCTTTTAAGTATCTTCATTTGTGGATGGATTTCCTTTCCTGTGCCCAGAGGTGTGATGTCACATCTTGCTTCTGGCTCTATCATCTCCTTTTCTCCTCTCCCACCCCCTCCCAAAGGAAATTATGAATAGAAATTATGATAACTTCATATTTAAATATAATTGAAGGGGCAACAGAGGAACAATTTGGTGCCCCCTTAACTTACAATTACTATGCAGATGCAACCCATGTAGGACCACTGGGCCAATGATAAAAGCTTGCAGATGGAAGCAATAACATCTGGCTCTGACACCTCTCTCTCCACTCCCTGCCTTCCTGCTTATTTCTGAATATCCAACAGTGACATAGGCAGTGAGGAAGAAGCTGGGATAGAATTTCAGTTCTCTACTTGCGTGGTCAGTCAAGTATATTCAGTTTCCAGAGAGTTTTAGAAGTAAGGAAAACAGAAAATATAATACATACCCACAGTGGCATAACCGTTAAAGAGAATAACTGATACATGGCTGAATCAGCAATCAAAGAGAGAAATTTAAGGAGCCAGGAACCAGGAGCTTGCTGTCTCTGCAGCTGATTAAACCCATCCAGATCAGTAACAGCCCTGGTTCCATCACTGGAAAGCTGCCTCGCTTATAAATACGTGCAGCAAATTCTTAGAAAGAAAAGGCCAATGTGTAACACACTGTTATTATAAGAGTCTCATTACACAAAAAGCAATCAGCTTTAAGAGCCATCAACTTCACACTATCCTAGGATCAAGGAAAGCTGTTCCTAAACATGAATTTTTAAAACTTTCTTACTCTGAAATAAAAAAATCACAACCCGCTGATTTATTTTATCAACTCGTTCCATCCATCTGTGTTGTCTACATCATTTTCACCCACCTGTTCAGCACAGATCCTCTGGACATCTAATTCTTGCATCAATCAAACACAGCCATTCCCATTTTTGGAGGGGGGAGAATGCAGTCCAAAGCGGGTGGTAAACTCCATCTAAGGCTAAATACCGGCACGAGACCAATAGCCAACAAGTAAGGGCAAACGGAAAAAGAACTTCAAATAACTTCTCTGCTTCCAAACCCTAAGAATCCAAAACATTCTGCTCTACAGTACCATTTCCCCGTCTTACCCAATCTGGCCAATCAGAACTTGACAGGCTGTAAGAAATCGTTCATTCAAGAACTAGCGTGCAGTTACAGCAAAGGAAAAACAAGTTCTTAGAAGAGGCTGACAGGACCAGCTGTATAAAGCTAGAACATCAGAACAGACCATCCAGCCACCTCATCACAGAAGAGCTCCTCTCACGAGGGCTGGAAACCATCCAAACAAGAAGCTGCAACAGTCTTGTAAAATTCCAGCTGATGGAAAACACCTGCTTGGACACCACGCACATACTCAGAACTTCTGAGCTTCTGCTGCTGCCCAGATGCCTGTGTCCTTCCTCAAAAACAATACCTTAAGCCTAATTTACATGCAAATACAAGTCAAATGGCTTGAGCTGTGTGTATCTACTGATTGCAGACATTTTCTGAAAGAACTTCTGTCTCCTCCCAGAGAAACACAAAGGGGAGCTATGAGGGAAAGAAGGCAGATAGGGACAAGACAGCAAGGAGGGAAATGAGATCTTTCAAAGCAGACAGAGAACCCATCTATCTAAAGCTTCAAGTTTTTCGGTCTTGTTTCCTAACAGAACTCATGCGCTAAAGTAGATTGCAACAGATCCTAAGAGCAGAGAATAAAACAAAATCCATTTATGTGCAAATACATAAATAGCACTGAAAAGGAGTAGGCAGTTGCTTTGCTTGTTTTTAGTACTGCAAGCACATATCCCCCGAGATGGCTCACAGACAGCTCCTTCCAAGCCAGTAAGCTGCTACACAGCTGGCACAGCACTGGGTGCCTCTCAGATTTCTTTCATGATTGCAGCAAAGTGTCGCTTCCCATCTAAGTACAACATGGACTCTGAAACAAGGGGGAGAAAAGAGAACCACATGAGAAACTTAGTATTGATATTGGGCAACTACGCAGAATGGCAAGATTAAGAAGCAATCCATATTGTCAAAGTGTAAAATAAATGCACTTTGTCAAGAAATCGTTATATTATTCAAATGCCAATTGTTCATCTATTAAGGCGATCAGTGTTTCAACAGGAAGCCTTTCCCACAGTTATCATGACAAAGCATTAATTGGATACTTGCCTCCATATGTTTTGGGGACAACACGTGGGACCTCATTCTCTGATATAAATGTGAAATGGAAGATGTTGGTTGTGTGGTGCTCTCTGGTATCTGCATCATAAACCTCACTGTGTACTCGAACCTGGATGTAGTTTTTCTCTGTGTAACAGACCTAAACAGTTAAGACAGGAGTTACAGCTCATAGTATATCATTGCCACTGAAAAAACTGTAGCAGACTTTATTTTGAGTCACCGTCCCTGGAGGTGTTCAAGAAACATTTAGATAAAGCATTGAGAGACATGGTTTAGTGGGGTTATTGGTGGTAGGTGGATGGTTGGACTGGATGATCTTGTAGGTCTTTTCCAACCTAGCTAATTCTATGAGTCTATGATTTTGCTAGAGAAAAATCATACACTCTTGTAATGTACTGTTTCTTAACAGTGACTGACAGTGCTAACAGGAGGCATAAGTTTTTCTGCTCTTCCAAGAGAAATCAGCTCCTACCTGTCCAGAAAGCAGTAATAAGGATCCAACCTCAACTGGCCTCTGAAACATGATATCATCAACCGAGACAATAAAAGGCCTGGAACACCTGAGGAAGAAAAAGAGAAAATTCTTCTCTTTAATAGCTAGTGTGTTTGCAGAAATCAAAACTATTTCCTTGACAGAATTTTCATAAATGGCCACTAGAAAATAAGGTTCTTATTTAAATGCTGACAATAGGAAGTGTTAAAGAATTATGCTATCACCCAAGACAAAAGTAAGTGGATGAAATCTCTTGCATGCATAAAAATCCAAGTCCTTTAAGGATATAATACTGCATCATTGTTGTATCTTATGACTTACACTTGCTAGACAATCTCCATGCCATCTGTCTTGGGTGATGACCTCAGTCACACTTTCTAAGCACACCTTGTTACTGGAAGTTGTTCAGAAACCGTTCCTCTCGTCTGCAGATGCAGTACTTATTTAACAGAATGTTTATTTAAACATTTAGAAAGAAAACTTCAGAAGTCCATCCCAGTAGCTTAGCAAGATAAAACAAAACTGAAAAAAGATGCATTTTCTATCTGTCTTCACACGTTTAAAAACCAAGCTCCAAGGAACAAGATATAAATCTCTTTGCAAACACGACAGGCACTCTAAGAAAAACAGTGCTGTGCACTAATGGTGGAACATCCTGTTAGACACAAAGGTCTCTTCTACTCATGTGAATAGGTTGGTTAGCATGGTTCCCCAATCAATCTATTGTGCACAATGTTCTGGATTTCATCCCTGGAGGCATTCAAGACCAGGTTGGACGGGGCCCTGGGCAGCCTGAGCTGGTGGGTTGGAACTGGGTGGGTTTTAAGGTCCCTTCCAGCCTAAGCCATTCTATGATCCTATACATACTGCAAGTCTGCAACTCACCCATAGCTGCAAGCAGTTGCCCATCCCAGTTCAAATGCCTTTCTCATTAGGAAGCCCCCAAAGATCCTGTTGAAGATGTTCCGCTCCTGTACACAGAAACAACAAAAAAATCAAACTGAGAAGAATAGATGTGGTATAGCAAAGCACTATGTTGAAGTCTGCACCCCAATTAAACTCTGAGCTTCTGAATGAATGAAGAGCACTACTGAAATACTTAGAAGTCCGAATGTCCTAGGCAACTTTACTCATCTGACTGATAACGTAAGACAAAAACCTCAAGACTGTCATCAACTGGAAGTCCAACTTAAGTAATCTGCAAATGAATTTCTTTAGACAAAATGAGCAGACTGGTAGAAAAGAAGGAAATGAAAAATCTTCTATTTTGCAGTGGCAATCCATATAGGTATTTTCTATTCTATTAATAGAAAAATGGCAAAAGAAACTAGAATCTAAATACATTGCAAGGACTGCAGAACCTAAAGAAAATAATGGATTGGCTGATCTTAAAAGACAAGTCATAATTCAGTAAGTAACTATTTTTGTAATTTATTCATATTTTTCAAAATACCTGAGGATGGCAAATCTGTAGGCCCTTTAGCTTTGCATCTTCCATCCACACTGAATTGGGTGGCAATATACGACTCCGAAAACTTACTGTCCTATGGATGAGACAATACACTTTATAACCTACATTAACACGATGCAGAAAGTCAGAAATGCTCAAGAAGCCAATGCACACAGGCATACACACAAAAAAAACCCACCACCCAGAAATGCTGTCACTGAAAGCAGCTCCATCTGGATCCTGAAGCCTTACCTAAATTGATGCTATTGATTTGTTACTGCATCATAAAGCCCACCGTTCTTATCTTGCAGAAACATCTGCTAATGTCCAAGCCCACGTGAACCAACAATCTCAACTTGAGAAAGGCAACATGAAAGAAAAGATAAGCCTCATCCACAAAGCACATGCTTTTCCAGAAAAGCCATACATTGCTTATTAAGTCACACCATGAATTAAAAGCACATAATAAGCTCACAGAGAAATTCCACATCAAGCACATAGAGAGTTGAAGCTGTTCAAATCTAGGCAGAACGCATACAAAACACAGCTATTCATTTCAATGGAAGGCATGGCTCACTGTGGTAAACAGCTTTAAAAATAACAATTGTATAATGTTAGTAAGTTAAAGAAATTATTTACAAATACAGCAGTGCACTGGTGTTATTGCACACTGTTCTACAACCATGTGCACTGGACAATTTCACAGAAATCTCACTCCAAAACTGTTGGGAGGTATTATACCTAACACACATTGCAAGGTTACCTGATCTAATTATGGTCAATTCCTGCTCTGAAAGAGGTTTTTCTATCAAGGCAGAAAACTCCTGCATTGTGCGAGTCACACAGCTGTAAAACCATTCATTTCCCTTATTTGGATAAACATCATTAACCTCTTTCCTTGAGATTATTCATAACAGCTTGCTCCCAAGTTCTTTGTGCTAACACTTCCATCAGCTTGGCACAGCTAACAATCCTGGATGATGAAGGACTCTTTTAAGAAGCATAGACTGGACATCAAAGTTTGTGCCTGTATTTCCAGGCAAAATGCCCTGGAGCTTAAATGGTGAAATGGGAAAGCAAAATGTATGCCTTCATATCAGACTACCCTCTAAGAGCCCACTCAAAACATGCATTACTTTTCTTTCTCAAGACTCGCTTTCTCCTCCACCTTTCCTTTCCTTACCTTGTGTCCAGTGTGTTAAGGAATATGTCATGAATGACGTTTCTTTCTTCTGCAGTGGGAGCCATTTTCAGTAGGGAAGCCGTGCTGAAATCAATCCTCTTCAACTTGTTCACTAACCAGAAAATACACAGGTATATCAGAATTTAAAAGGGAAAAAAAACACTTGATTTGGCTCTGAAAATTTTAATCTGGAATCAATTGACTTCTTTTTTTTCCTCCGTTAAATTAAAAGCTAGAGGTTCACAGTACTAGACTCAAAACAGAAATTTGGCTTTTAGAACTGACTGCATCTAAGAAGAAATAAAGACCTCTTGAATAATATCCACTCCTCTTACAGGGAATGTAAGTACTCCCCCTGAAGAACAGAAAGACATATAGAGCAAGGAACACTACAGAAAAAAACTAACCTTCTTCAGGTTTTGCCAATGGTACACAAACGCAAATTGATGATAAAAAAAAAAGAAGATGGAGCTACACTACTTCTGCTCTCCCCTTCATTTTCTGAGTTCCTTTCCTAAAGGAACATGGGCACCCAGACAGGAAAGGAGCTGTGATGTGCTCCAGCAGACCGACCACGGGGACAATCAACCCCACAAAGCCCACGCCGCTCTCAGTGTTGACACTGAGGTAGCAGCCTGGAACTAGAAGCACGGGGTGCACAGCACACCAGGAGCATCCTTGCCCATCAGTTTAGCCAAAGAGTTTCCAAAAATTAGACAGCAGGCTTTGGAACTCTCAGCAATATTGACATGTGAGACATGAAAAAAAAAAATGGTTTAAAACAAATTAGGACCCTTTATAAGTAGCAGAACTTCTGCAATTTAGTCCCTTCCAGCTACTAAGTTGGATCTGAGGCAGACTTGCATTCTAGGAGGAAATATGACATACATTCTCCTTGCTTGAAGATTTCTTCTTCCTCAGGGCTCTCAGGAACAAGTGGATTAACAAAGGCTGGCCTATGGACAGAGACTTATTTAGTAAGTTACAGACTATAAAAGAGTTTGTCCCATAAAAACATTTTATGTGTTCCATTTTTGTTTACAAACAAGCCACAAGATTAAAAGACATACTCCAGATTATTGGCAGCTGCCAACAGAACATCACATTCACCTCAGTCCTGAAGAGGCAGTAAAGTGAGCCAACCACAATCTAGCAAAATTAAGAAAAAATAAGTGATGCAGTGATGCTCCTTAAGGAGCTAAAATTGTACCCACAGATCACGTGGAAGATCATTAAAAGTATTTGCTGAGTTTCTCAACAGTTTTCTGACAAAGTGGTGATCTAGGACAGTCTAAAACAGGTGCACAAAACTTTAACAGCAACATTCCTTTTGGCATAGAAAGAACACAGTCTTGTAGCTGGCAACATTTCTTGTAATCTACACATTCCCATGACAGCCTTATCAACAGCCAAAAGCTGTTTACATGTGCACTGCTTATCAAAGAAGGTGATGTGAGGCTGCGTGGAGTCCCAATTCCTATGTTTGTTTAACTGCACAAATAAATGTACTCTAATGTAGTTGTATAAAGCTTAATTGTTTCTTTTCACAAAACAAAGGCTTATTTTCAAGACCCATTCTTCCCCATAATTCCCACAGATTATTTTTTATATTTTAAACATTTATACAAATGTTCAGAATAATACGTATTTATACACACAGATACTCATATATATACACATACATACACAGAGAAACATTCTAATCTGCCACGCAATTCACCTCCACACTCAGTCTTTATCCTTTGGTAACAAAAAGCCTGCAGGAGACCTTTCATTTGGAACTGCCTGCTCTTTTTTCTGGTTTGCCATAACATTGGACTGTTGGGACACACCAGCTCCTGCTCTATCACACAGCTCATTCTCTCTCTCTCCAGCTCCCCCTCTCCATTAGTTCTCCTGTCAAAGCTCCAAGACGCTGAGATGCAAGTTTGCTATGGTCCAAAAGCCACACAGCTATGTTTCTGTGGCACTGCACCCAACCTAGCATACTCCATACCTCTCTGAAAGGCTTTTATCTCACAATGAATACTTCCTGAACACAATGGGTTTGTGGTCAGCTGGCTTGAAGAACAGACAGTGAAGTCTGTATGAAGACTTAAGTTACCTGCATAAGCCCACATAGATTTGTCCTTAGCTGTCCTCAACTCATTTCTAAAGCAGGTGCCCAGTGTCAGGACCAGAGGCAATGGACACAAACTGGAACCCAGGAGGTTTCCTCTGAACACCAGAAGCACTTCCGTGCTGTGCAGGTGATGGAGCACAGGCACAGGCTGCCCAGAGGCTGTGGGGTCTCCTCTCTGGAGATTTTCAAAAGCTGCCTGGATGTGGGGCCTGGGGACCCCGCCCTGAGTGTCCCTGCTAGGGCAGGGGTTGGGCCTGATGGACACAGAGGGCGCTGTCAGCCTCAGCCACTCTGTGATTCTGAACCACTGAGACTCAATCTTTCAGTTTTTTATGGTAATAAAACAATTAATTCTAACTATTACTGTATAACACACGTGGGTTTCTGTTTTCATCAAGACAGCCATTCAAAGCGAGGAAAATCTGACAGAAAAAAGGGACAGACCCCATAACTAACAGCAATTCCTAGTGTCATCTGACTCCTGAATTCAATGCTCTCAAGCTTGCCCTAGCAAATCAACATTTGCCAATTCATTTATAGCCCACTCTGTACAGCTTCACACATACACAGCTGCCATGTTTCACATTTTCACCACAGCAGGAGCCTGTTAAGACTGTTTCCTCGTCCTACAAATTACCGTTTGTTTTCTGGATCCCTGGCCACCATGACAAAGGTTGCATCTAGCACAGGGCTGTAATCACCATCGTGTAGCTGAGAGAGACAGGAAACAATATATCTTAAATTCTCAAAGTATAAAAGGTTTTTAGCAGTTGACATCACCTATGCAATCACACTTAACTTTCAGTTTGTCACCTAAAACCTCTCACAAAAAGCTAAACAGAAAAGAACACAAAACTCCAGTTTCAGGAATTCCGCAACAAAAACATTAAGCAGAAAAATGGTAATTAACTACTATTTGCATCTAGGGAAAAATATAAATAAAATAGAATAAAATCAACATAGGCATTGCAAAATGACTTATCCTTTATTCTGAGAAATGCCAAAACAACAATTTGTTATCAATAGCAAACTGGCACCACTCTCAGCACCGGGATGCAGTACGTAACATTACCTTCTACACTAGAGCCACCCATTTTGTCCCTATGAGCATATTGTTCTCAAAGTAAATTACAAAACGCTGCTTAAGAAAAAAATCAACGTCTTGACAGAAAGATTAACAACAGAGTACCTTGCCACACCTAGACCAATGGAAATCATCTTGGTTATTTTAGAAGACGTAATTTAGACGGCTAATGTAATCACCCAGAATTCACTCTGAAGCAACTTGTGACTGTCACAGCAGAGAGAGAAGGCACAGGAACTAACCTGCAGCATGTGCATCTTCACTTCCATTGAGGTCTTCCCAACCCAAGAAACATTGCCTGTAAATTTGATGTCGCAGTCCGGATATATGACTTTCTTGCACAAATCTACAAGACAAACATTAGAGATTGCTGGAGACAACTCACTCACGTCTAATGTTAGAAAGACTGTTTTTTCCAGGATGTGTGTTTCTGTGTTGCGTAAGCAGCAACGCACATGGAGAAAAGTCAGGAAAGACAGGAGTTGCAAAGGACAACACTGCAGTTTATGCTTCACTTTATTTTACTAAAACCAGAAGAGGAGGAAACAGGCACGCATCTGGCAGATGGATGGCAGACTCACAGAGGGGTTCAGCAGAACGTGATACGAGCAAGGTCTAGCTCCGCCAGAACAAACACCATTTAATAACAAAGCTAAGAAATGCACGTGCTAATACGAAACCAAACACAGAAGCGCAGGAGACATTAAAGTTGTGTTTTGAAAGGAAGGGAAATATGAAATGCTGAAAAGCATCCAGAGAACCCTCTTCAGTTCCTCCCTTCAAGAAAACCCTGAGCATTCAAGAATTCAAAGCCAAAACAGTACGAAGTGAACTCAAAGGGAGAGGGAAGAAGGTATGCTCAGTAACAACCATAGCAACACAGTAGCTGCTGAGCAAGTAAGATAAACAGATGAAAACATTTTTACTGATCAAATTGCCACTTACTGATTTTATCTACCAGGGCTGTAACTATGGATAAGGGAGATCTCGGCTGCATTTCCTGCTTGGTGTGAGTGTAGCAAATAAGAACTGTGAAGAGACCAAAATGGAGTCAGCTCTTAGTTTTCTTTTCTTTTTTTTTTTTTAAACAAGAACTTTAGCAAAACAGATCAAAACCATCTTTGTGAAGCATAAAAGACACCTACAAAACACAAACTGAATTATCATACTACAGGAGCGCACAACGTCTGCATTTTCATGTACATCATTCAGGGGACTGCCATTAAAAAAAAACAGTAATTTAGCAGCTGTGTCAGTTATATGCATATTTACTTACTACATTGAGAAATATAAATCAACCTGTCACTCCACTCCTTCCATTCCCACATTATCTGTTCCCTTATCCCTGCAGCTGACTGTCTCAGATCCTTCATAACCTTCCCACTGCCTACTTTGATTTCCTGCAGGTTGTTCAGGGATACATATTATCTGAGGACTTGTTTTCAAATACTGATTATTTTAAAGAGGTACAGATTAGATAAACTATGCCTCACGGGCATGAAGCCGTAGTTGGAGGTACTTATCACGCTGTAATACCTGTTAGCCAAATGATTATTTAACTCAATTAGCTTTGCTCATAAGAGTATATGCAAGTAAACAGACTCAGAGTAACAATGTTGCAAAGATATTTTTCTTAGTATTCCAGTGATTTTTCACTCAATACAGTTTTCAAAAGTATCTGTTTGTACTTAACGAGATAAAAGATCTCTGCTCTTCCGGGAAATGCAATGTTTTCTTTCTCTAAAATTCCCTAGTTCTAAAAACTGCTATGCCTACCAGTGATGGCATCAATACAATTAATAAGAGTCTGAATGGGATTTATCAGAATCCTATTGCCAAAGACAAAAATCTTATAAGTCGATCAGAATAAGCTGCCCAGAGAGGAGGTGGAGTCTCCTTCCTGCAGATAGTCCAGTGACCCACTTCTGCAGGGAACCTGCTTCAGCAGGGAGCTGGGCTGGGCGATCTCCAGAGGTCCCTTCCAACCCCTACAGTTCCGTGATTCTTTCCTTTCAGCATCGGTATCCTTTTTTCTTTTCCTTAGTGAAGGACATCACACTGATGTGATCCTCTCTCTGTGGTCTTATTGTATCATAACAAACAGTACTCAAACTCACTCTCTTTACATTATTAGCGCATTCTTTTCACAGGCTTATATACACACCTCCTAAACTGTCAAGATCTTCAAGTATTCTTCCAAACCTGTAAAACACATATTTTTGACAATTAAATAACAGTATCCATAGTACATTAAAGTTAACGCTTTCCTGTAGATGTAATATACTTGCTTTGTTACCTTACACTGTTGTGTACATTCAGATACTTCTCTCGTATTTCGGGTTGACTTCCTAGAGGCAGAAGAACTTCCAAGTAGCTATCTTTCATTCTTCTAGGGGGGAGATCTTCCTGCCGTTTTGCCAGTAAAGTATGAAGAGCTTTTCTTTCTTGCATTGCTTGGACATGATCCCTGGCAAGGAAAGAAACACTCTCTGGCATACAACAACAGTACACTAGACAGCTAAAACCCTAGCTAACAGATCACATGTTACCAAAAGGAAAACAAAAAATAATTAAACGTTCTAAGACAAAACAAGTGTGTCTTGAAAAGAAAGAGAAAGGTACATAATTCAATTTGCAAAGCAAGACTACTGAAGGAAAGTTTTAAGTGGTCTTGCCTGTCAGTGGCAAGCACAAACTTTACAATAAAGAGATGAACAAAATGCATCCAATTCCGAATGCTACAAAAATGGTTCTCCTTGAGAACAACTTGGTTTGAAAAAAAAAATAGATCACACATAATTTAACCTGTAATGTTTTGTGCCTATTCATGTCTTCCATAGCTACTGTATTACAACTCTTCCTACCCTGTCAGTTTTAGAGGACTTTCAACTCAGAATCTCTCCCAAGAAGTAAAGCAGATGTATAGTACTGGTAAATTCTAAGAATTAAGAGAACTAATCTGCTAAGAATTGCTGTCACCTACAGATGTTTTCTTCCCTCACAGCATCAATTCATGCAGCACACACTTGAGTAGGACACAAAGAATTGAAAGTCAATCTACATATTTCCCTTTCTCTTTCTATTCAGTTATCTTACAACTGAACAGGAAAGTTATGACAAGAAACAATACAGAAAAGGGAGCAATAATTCAGAGTTACTTTTCCAGTCCCACCATGCCCAGGGGGGTTGCAAGTCTCACGAGGGAGTACGGCCAACTTATTGTCACTTCTTTCCAAGCTGGTTCCTTGCACAAGTATCTGTGATGCAACAGCGTTGCCCATCATACTCTCTTACCTGCTCCTCCAAAACACCCTCACCTTAACAGTGCAGCCTGACTGAATAAAGCAAGTATTTCACAACATCCCTAGAATCAATAACAAAGCATTAGAAAACTGAGGGTGAAGCACACAATATTTCAGGTGTAAAGCAAGAGTATGCGCAACCATTAATTCATTTCACAGTGCGTGAGAAGGCATAAAACACTAACTAAACTTAATTTTAAACTTGTAGTGGATATGTGCTATTCATTCAGCAGAGCATGCTGCATTGCTGTGGTTCGAGTGCCATTCCATTTAACAAAGTCAATTTAAAAAAAAAAGATTAAAAAAAAAAAAGAAGGAAAGAAAGAACCTTTTCACCAAAAAGAAAGTTTGTCTTAAGTTTTGGCTTCGGATGAAGGCTGGATGTGGCTCTGGGCAGCCTGGTCTAGTGGTTGGCGACCCTGCACTCAGCAGGGGGATTGAAACTCGATGACCTTTGAGGTCCTTTTCAACCCAAGCCATTCTATGATTCTATGAATTTTGCGTACTAGTCACACGATGAGATGATGACTTTTTTTGGCTTGAGTTTTTATTTTTGAGGAGAGGTAGAAAGCAGTAATACTCCATAATAAAAACAGCAGAAGTTTAGCAAAAAAATGCCTTCTTTTTCATATTTTTTTAAATAGTGAAAAGATGTTTTACCTCATTTGGGAAACATGACTACCACAGAATTCAGAAAAAGAGAAGGCAACAACCTACTCTAAATATATTGTTTTCTAAGTTATGCCACTGCATAGAAATGGAATATGCCAGTTGACTAAGAAAAGGTGCAGCGTCCAAGATGATGCACCTTTACGTTTGTTTTTCTTTAAAATATTTGTATTCAAGGCCTTTCAGTGAAAGGTTTAAGAGAAATTAATCAGAAGCAATAAAAAAATTTGTTTACAAGCACACAAAAACAACAAAATTTCAACCACATTCTGTTTTCACCAGTGCCTTCCTGGCTGCTCTGAGGTTGGCAGCAGAACTCATCTTGACTTCAGCTTCAGAATGTACTCTTCAATATACAGAAATATCAGGCTCAAGGGAGTAATATTTTTCAGCTGATAATACTTCTACACACTGCAATATCAGTCATACAGCAACAGTATGCCATTTAAGTAGTAGCTAGTAACTGCCTGAAGGATTTTGCAAAATGACATTATTTGTTTCTGAAACGGCTACAACTTTTACATTAGACCTCATTACACTTCATGCAGTCACCCCATTAATCTGGCATTAGACTGTACTCCAGGTCAATTTTACAGGCCTCCTTACACAGACTTCTATGGATTAGTTATTCCTACTGACTTCAATAGCAGCCAAATCCTCCATAACCTAGATCCAACAGCTTTATGTAGTAACATGTCATACCCATGATAAGAATTACTGTGCTCTATTAGCTATGAAGAAATACATTGTTTTAGTTACACAGGTACAAAACTGAATCAGTAAATAAGCAAGATGTTTCTTTTTAATACAAAATGCCACTGATATTTATCAGAGAAATCACAAACCGGTTTCCTTTTAGGAAAATTAATGGCCCAAGATGTTCTTCCTACGTGCATCTCTCCCTTTTCCCAGCAATCCAGATCTACATATATTAAGCCTTCACAATACCTCTTTGGTTCCCATTTCACAATCCTATCAAGTTGTTCCCTTGGTGTGGTCCTCTTTGGTCATTTCATGGTCTCACTCAACAAAGCACTGGCTGTTCACTCTCCACGTGTGCCAACCTTATGATGGCCCATCATAGAGGTGGAATCTCAAAGTCTACATGATCCATATCCTCCAGACCTTCCCACATAGTAAGCCTGTCATTCTCCAGCACTCCCATCTACGGGCTCCATGACCTTACTTCTGCATGATAGCTGAAGCATACAATATCCTGCAAACCATTTATGGTGTACTTTACGCAGCACAAGAAACATACCTATCTAAGAAAAATACTGCTGTGGTGATCCTGGCTTTACCCAGCTCTCCTTTCAGACTGGGTGTAGTTGGGGGGGGGAAAGAAATAATGGAAAACTAGATTTGACCAGAGCCATGTAAGGCCTTGACACTCAGACGGTACTTCCTTATAGCATGGCTCCTCCTTAGCCATTCTGGGCTGCAGGAAAGACTTCTATCAACTTCTAGACCCCTTACCAGGTGACCTCCCACAAATTTCAAGCCCCATCATGCTTGGTTACTAGTCCTACCAAATGAAAATCAGCCTCCCAGATTCAGGCATTTTCTTTAGTGTGTCTATAATACTGTTTGGATAAAACCAGTTAGAGGGCCAGGATATATCAGATACTCCACTGAGGCAAGCCTCTCCTCATTTCCTTATCAGCGCACTAAGTGTGAAATGAGCTAAGCAAATACAGTCACAAGAAAATCATTGATCAAGAAAATAAATACGGAGCCAACCAATCTGCAACAAAGTTTCCCCTGACTGCTACACTGATTCATTCAATTTGTTAAGAACTAGGGGATTATATTAAACTCTGTCTTATCCAAGACAGGGGAAGGGGGGGTAGGTAACCTGGATAAAGCCAAAACTTAAGATGATGCGAATTAAATGTAAATTAATCTACAGTTAAGTTCCAGCAGAGAGAGGAAATGCCTGAGATACTCCCAAATGGAGAGAACAGTCCCCAGGGTGACACTCTTACGGCTGTATGGATGCTGCCAGGCCATTCACGGTGCAGCCTGCTTCAAGCAGAACCAACTCAGCTGCCTATGAATCCAGTGCAGGATAAATCCAGCATGTGGATTATCCTCTAACAAGTAAAAGAAAATTGCAATGTAACATTTCTAGTATGGCTCTAAAGCTTTTAAACTTCCATAAGATTCCAAGATAACAGGAGAACCTTATAAGCGTCAAGCTCATGTATTTTGTTCCCTTGATGCAGAAGATCTGCCAGAGAAACCCCAGAAGTTTGTGATTCACAAAGTAACAATTCAAAATTTTGTTTGCGTTACTTTTCAGTTTCAATCTTATTTTCTTCCCATCACCTAGCTAGTGTTGACTTCCAATACCACAACCCTGAGCTCCCTTAGGGTTTGAGAAATAAAGTAAAATATATTTAATATACACTGTACCTCCAGTTGGTAGATGCTCCCACTATATCCCTCAATCTGCTTCGCACTGAAACAAAACAAAACAAAAATCAAAGCAAACCAAGCTTGGTTCTGCACGTGATGAATGTGAGGTTGCTTGGTGCTAAAAAGCACAATCCTCATCCCAGAATCAGAAAATTAAGCACATTCATGCAAGTAGTAGCCTGAAAAATGAAAGTTTGGCCAAATCCACCGATGCTGTTAGTAAGTGTATCACAATAATGGGTTGAGTAACATGATTCCATAGCTTATTTTGTACAGCCAACAAAGAATGCATTTTGAGGGTCTGTTAATGTAATCAAATGCCTGCAGTGCTAATTAACAGCCGAACGAAAGAGATAGCAGATCAAGACCAGATCGCAGAATTCTGATGTGAAAATATTTTAGCCTAAACACAAACAGACAACGAAGATAACACAGATCAGAAAGTCATAAAAGGCTCATAGAAAGAATAGTGCAGCTGGGAGACAGAGAGTGAAAAAAAATGAATTTTAACTAGACCTACTCATGAAGAGCAGGCAATGCCAGCACACTGGCTGGTGCCAGGAGGACTCTATAGCCTATATTTCTAGCAGCCTTCAAGAGCAACAATGGTAAGACACTGAACAGAGATCTGCAAAACTGCTTACCACGCTGCCTACACTATCAGTTATCACACATCATTAGCTCTGCCCAGGGCTTTCCCAAATTTCAAGAATAACCTGCATAGACAGTTATTCTACTCTTTCTTTGGATAGGACTATTAAGCGTGCTAAGGTCTCATCACATCTATGAGGATACTCTGTCACTGTTCGGCAGGTGAATGTATGCTACTTAGAAACATCTGAAAACAAGTAGCAAAAGTTCCCAAATTCAGAGAAAAAAAGAAATGTAAGAACTGGATAGCACGGATTCCTTGCTTATTTACAAAGATTTTTACAGAAGAGGGTTTAAACACTATGACAGAATAGTTGCTGACACATCAGGGAGGGGCTATCAAAAAAGAAAGAAAAAAGCCATTCCCAAGGAAACAGAAAGCGGGCTGCTAACGACTCACGAGCTGATTATTTTTATGAGACACCATCAGACTTTGCACGCTACAAATTAAACGCCTGGGGGCTGGACCAGATGATCTCCAGAGGTTCCTTCCAATCCCTGTGCTTCTGTGAGTATTCACACTGATCAGCTAGCTGCCCTGTGAACCCTGGAGCTAAGCCAGATTCCCTACAGATTTAAATCACAGAGCCCTCTCCCAAGCTCCCCATCTTATTCCTTACCTGCAGCACCCTCAGCTCCCCTCTGGACACCCCAGCTCTGTTTTGCTCACCCTCTAGTCAAGCGGCAGCACGAGCTGTGGTCAGCCCAGAGCTACGCCAGGCTGACAGCCAGCTGCCATACAGATCCCAGATACTTGCCAACTGCCATCAGGTCAGTGGCCAACCTGCAGCACTAGCTCTAGCACCCTCGTGATCCTTGATTCAAAAGGCAATTTCCACAAACCTTCTGGACACACGGTTCAAGATTTGTGCTCATCTATTTTTGCTGGCACCAAGCAACAGAGAGTTCTGGAAGAAGAGGGGGACAAGAAGACAGACAGATTACTTAGGCCTCATTTATTTGGGAAACTAAGCTAAACATGTCTTGAAAGGAGTTCTACTACTAATTCCAACAACAAATTGTTAATTTAAAAAAAAAAATCGGAAATTGAAGAGTTGATTTTTTTTTCTGAAAAGGCAGAAGGTTCTGACCTCTTTTTCTTAAGCAGCAGCAGGCTTGCTTACATAATAAGTACTACTTTCCTGTTACTCACACCCCACCTGTGAAGCTGCCATAGCACACACTGATTAATACAATGTTAGCAGAAACACTGTTTTAGCTTCTAAAACACAAAACCTCCAATTTCCATAGCGTGTGGGCTGTGCAGGGATGGAAAGGGAATAAACAGCACTTTCTCTCTCTTGTTTTAAACTAGGATCATCTTCCTTGTCAGCTTTAGAGAGGTAAAAAGCTCTGAAATATCATGGGTCCCAACCTGCAAACACGTATATATATACTGTTAGTCTCATTTAATACTTCTGATTTCAATTTTAGGCATACATCTGCCACACTGAAACCACATAATTTTTGTTTTAACAATAAGAGGATATATTGTAAAGTGTTTCTAAGATGTTGCCAATCTAAACCTAGTCCATTTTTCAGGCTCATAAGTATGTAGTTCTTTTCTTTTTTCCCTGGGAAAACCACATTGCTCTTCTAGATGTCAATTATTTTATAACAAAAATTTAAGTAATTAAGTATAAAAATTATACACTTTTTTTTTTTAATTGGCAAATATCTCAGATGCACATAACAACTACAACAAATGGATTGTATCCCTTATTATCATGTTATGTATTTCACTCTAATTCCTCATCTATGGTCAGTGGATCATTAAAGCCAGAGCAGCAGGGCTTGAGTTTGTTTAAGCTGGGCAGTACAGTAACGAAGTACACGAGGGCTGCTGGACAAGCTCACTGCATCCATTTCTGCCATCCGTGCTCCCTCATGCTGCTGCCTCCCCAGGTTGAGGTACACCACCAGGACACATTTTACCACCAGATCAGGAGCAGAGCTTGGTCTGGCCTTCTGGGAACGATGAAGATACCCACTGTGTCTGAATGACAGCCTTCTTCACTCAAACACCTAACACGAAGCTAAGTACTGCAGGAGCTGCTACATAAGAGATTTTGTATCCCACAGGGCAGTTAAAAATGTGTTATACAGCATGCTGTCAGAAACAAACACAAGTCTAATACAACAATCAGGTCACAAAGATGACCAGAGCCACTCACTTGTCATGACCAACAACCAAAAAGAAGGCAAAGGGGGGCTTAAGCAAGTCAACAGAGAAGAAGAGGTTTTCACCTTTCAAGAATGCTGAAGTAAGGCAGAACAGTCGCTAAGGAAGTTTAGCATTTTAGTAAATATTAAAATATATACAAGTTACCACAACACACCATTATTCACATGAATGGGTAAGGGTCCTGCGGAGTGGAAAACACAGGTTACACTAACAATTAAAAGAAACAATACAAATTACATCCATGAAGGGGTTTGCTTTATTATTTTACCTGCTTAAACACCATTTAATTAGATAGCCCTGAAATTTAGTAAGCAACTGCAAGCAATTTGTCCTTGCTTGTGGCCAAGATTTATAGCCAATACCTTTGTGATTTCAACTGAGTTAGTCCTTCCTTTCCAGCTTTCCAATTCTTTCGCCTACTGGCTCCGCATAATATCCGCTTGCAGTGTAATTCCAAACAGTTTTTCAGACTTGGTGCTACCATTTATAGTTGGCAAATCTTTTGGAAAGAATATCTGAAGCATTTTAAGGAAGCAGGATGAGAGTTAACTCAGAGGAACCTTCCAAAGACCTGCATGGTGTGTGTTTAGGAGAAACACGTCAGCTTTGGGACCCAAAGCTGGGAAAAAGCTAGTAAGTAAGTAACTGGTGCTCAGTGAAAGCATGTCTACAAAATCCAAGAAAACTAGTTAACTCATCGACAGAAGTTTGCATAACGTTATTTAAATGCTACAGTTTTAGAACAGAATCTGAAATATTTACTCTTATTATAGCCCAAAAAATATTAGTATTCCTTAGAAACAATACAGAGGCAAGAACAAGGTAGCTTCACTACTTTTACAGGCTTCCTAGGTGATATCATCACAAAACATCCAAATAAAAGAGCAGGGCAATATTTGCAATTATGCAATGTCCTGTATCCTTGCTTCTCTCCTTTAAGCTAACAACCAATAGCCCTCATTTTCTCTTTTGCTGGATAATGTGGTGTTTCTATTTCGAGAGTAAAGAAAAAAAAAAAAAAAAGTATCAGAAGCAGGCAGAAGTCCACAAAGGAATCATTTACATATAGTTTTAGTCCTCTTCCTCCTCCCTATTTCTCAGTACATGGGATAAGAATGTAAGGAAACATTTTAAATTCTTCCAAAATAGCAACACTGTGGTTTACTAGTAGCAGAGTGTTAAAACAATCTTCCCACACAAAGCTCTATTCACAAAGTGTATTTTCACAAGGCAATCATGCTAATCAGATTAATAGGTCTCTCTAACTTCATTGAAATTAGCAGTACTGACAACTTAAACGTTCTGTACAACTCATTATTTCCATGCAGTTTCTCTGTCTTTTGGCCATTCTACTCAGGCCCCTTAGCACCTTGCTTTATTGTGTTGACTTTCTATCTAGAGTCATTCCTCCAAATAGAACTGCTTGCTCTTCCAAGACTAAAGAACCAGACATCTATAACTTCAGTGACCTATCCACCTTTGTTGCCATGAATCTCCAAAAACATGCAGTAACTTTCTGACACTTTCTAAACATTTGTAACATAAGAGTCAAGGGCATGCCCATTCGCAGTGTACACAAACCATATAAACAAATGTTTCTCAGGAGCTTACTTTATAAATCTTTCAAAGTACAGGCAATTACTTTACCTTCAGCCATGTCTGGAAGCAATGGCGAGCCATTGGTCCCAGACACCAGCGTCCTAGCCAGAAGAGAAGGAAGTTTCGGCACGGTGAACAACCTATGTGGAGGAATTCGGTGTGATTAGTTTTAATGCTGTGAGAATAACATAAGATTTACTTTGTAATAGCACTAATTACTTCAGAACCCCCATGCTTTGCTTTTAGTCCGATTTTTAGAACCAGGTACAAGGTACCTGTACAACAGGCAATCCATACAGCAATTCAAGCCAGCTGCTACTGCCTGCAAACAGGAAGGATGAATGATTCACTGGAGGTAACTGTGACTGCTCAGAAGCAGGAGGGAAATCAAATTTTTTACACGGGTAGATAGTGATAGGACAAGGGGGAACGGTTTTTAAATAAAAGAGGGGAGATTTAGATTAGATGTTGGGGAAATTTTTCACTGAGAGGGCGGTAAGGAGCTGGCCCAGCTGCCCAGAGAAGCTGTGGTGCCCCATCCCCGGAGGCGCTCGAGGCCAGGTTGGGTGGAGCCCTAGGCAGCCTGAGCTGGTGGGGGGCAGCCCTGCCCACGGCAGGGGTTGGGTGGGCTTTAGAGTCTCTTCCAACCCAAGCCATAAGTAAAGGACCCAGCTTCGGGGCTAACCTCCCTTCCCACAGCCCGGCCAGCAGCCGACCTCCTGCCTCCCACCTCACAGCCCACCGCCGTTAGGTGCTACCCGCTCCCACACAAGCACTACAACCGCTGCCGGGGACCGCGCCCAGCCCTGCCGTTATGGGCCGCGGGACGCACCCCGCCCCGCCACAGCCCTTCCCGCCGGCCGGCGGACCGCAGAGCAACGCGGGCTAGGTGAGACCCCCCCAGCCCAGCCCGCACCGCGGGGCAGCCTTACCGCGCGGCCAGCATGGCACTCCTTGCGCCACCACCGCGACCAGAACGTGCCCCGCCGCGGCGCCACGCCTGCCCCAGGCACGCGGTCCTCCAGCACCATAGAGGCGCGGCTGGACGGCGCGGCAGCGCTCGTGCACGGCCCTTCCGCTGGGGCGCTCCCGCCCTCAGGCAGGGAGGCGGCGGGCTCCGGGGGGGGGGTTGTCTCTGCGGCTTCGCACGCTGAGTTGCGCGGTAACATGGGAAAAGGCGTTATATAGAACAGTGAAACTGCGCTGACCACTTTGTTAAATGCAGCACCTTATCAATCTGTCGTGCCGTACAAAAAAAGCACCTGCTTGTCTTGAGAACCCCCCACAGCTTTAACGAAACATCCACGTTCCTCAGGTGTCCCCGATAGCCAGAGGTGTTGCACCAAGAACACTGATTTAAGTGCACCCAAGGATCACAGCCAAAGGGACTTGTCCCATAGCCAGAACATCGATTAAGGCCTAGTTTCAGTTTTGTTTTGTTTTGTTTTTTTTCTCCAGCATCTCTTCCTGTAGATTTTTACACCTGTATTATTTGTCTGCATGATGTGGATGTAGTCAGAGTTAGATGTCTAAATCTCAAATTCATCAAATTGCATATCTGCAAATGACTGTTTAGATGTGTATCAGCTTACAGGAGCAGGGTTCTAATGACCTAAAATAGGTGTGTGCTTGCACAGATACTTTGAAGAAAGGTAGAGGGAGCTGGGAAGGCTCCAGGGACACCTCACTGCGAGCTTCCAGTACTGGATGGAAACTTGCAAGGTGGAGGGGAACCAACTTTTTGCGTGGTCTGATAGTGATTGTACAAGGGCGAATGGCTTTAAACTAAAAGGGGAGATTTAGGTTAGATGTTAGGAAGAAATTCTTTACTCGGAGAGTGGTGAGGTGCTGGCACAAGCTGCCTAGAGAAGCAGTGGTGCCCCATCCCTGGAGATGCTTAAGGTCAGGTTGGATGGGGCCCTGGGCAGCCTTAGCTGGTGGGGGGCAGCCCTGCCCATGGCAGGGGATGGGGCTGGGTGGGCTTTGAGGTCCCCTCCAACCCAAGCCATTCTGTGATTGTATAATTCTGTGATATGTCTTCAAAAGCAGTAATGCAGAGTAATGCTACTTGTATTTCTAGTATATGGATGTTCCATGTAGTTTAATTGCATGAACTTGTTAATTCTGCATTTGCCACAAATTCTGAACAATACTACTACAGTACTTCTTTACCATTCTGATATAAATAGATGTTTTTTACCATGCACAGCCTAATGCTGATAAACTGTAAGTTGCTTGAAAAAAATATATCTGGAAGCAACTGTGAACTCATGAATATCAATTCTGAGTATTAGCAAAAATAATAATAATAATAATAATAGTCAAGTGAAATGCTAGGAGGATCCTGAACGCTGTCCTAAGACTAGTCAGGAAAAATAACAGATTGACACTGAGTATTATCTGAATATGCATTCTCTGTATTTTGCTCTGGAGATTTGACAAAGAGATATGTATTTGGACTGAAATACTTGTAAACAATTAATACTGTAATAAAAAATGATCAACTCCCTGCATTTTAATGAGGCTAAGCATTTCTTCTCTTTCTCTCCTTTATTTATTATAAACAGTGAGGCATAAGAGAGGCACTAATATTTGAGGAATCTTCCAGCAGTGAAGGAAATAAAAATTAAAAAGAAGAATTTGATTAATGGAACAGTAAGGAAAGAAAGCTGCTGCCAACTTTCAGCCTTTCCCTCCAGCCTCCAAGAGAGGAGAAAATTCAGACAATTAGATGCAAATCAAAAACATGTTATCAGTGCAAGTGTCCAGCTGAGGTTCCCAACTCTCTGAATAAAATGTTTGATCACATCACTGCTAAAGGATCCTGGGGAACCAGCATGACTGCTTCCTGTGGTCCGAGACCAGCCTGGGCTTCTTTCTCTGTGGAGGATGTGGGGAGAACATGCCTTAGTAAGGTACATGGCACTCCATATGCTTGTATTAATACCAGTTCCTGTGGCGCACTAAGAAGGAAATATCACTTGCACTTTCTGTTTTGCACGAAATTTTCTGTAAGTTACGAGTAAAGTTAAGAGAGGAGATCAAATGAGAGTAAAAATGTGCATGATCCTTTTCAGGACACTTACATTCATTCCTGTCAGAAGTGCAAATAAATAGGCTGACCAAGTCCTCTGGAAATCATCAGGAATTTAAGTATTGATTTCTGCTACATCAAGTGTGACATCAGCAACATTGAGAAACCAGTCTAGTGGAATGTGTCCCTGCCCACAGCAGGAGGGGCTGGAACTAGATGATCTTTAGGGTCCTTTCCAACTCAAAGCACTCGGTGATTCATTCTGTGATTCTAAGATGACGTGAAACATTCTCAAAGGCAATGGACCTGAGGCAAGTGTTAGAAGCTGCTTCAAAAGTATGAAGCTCAGCAGACAGATTTATTCACAAAACTGATTTTAAAACTTTTTGTTAAATATGCTTGCCATTGCACTGAAAAAGCACCTATGTTAACATATAAATAAAGAATTGCAGCATAAGCTCTGAGATCTAGATATTTTAATCATGGGTCGGTTTTTTGGGGGGTGAGGGTTAGTGGGTTGATTTTTTTCTATATTTTCTATTGGTTCATAAAACTATTTTTGAGGCTAGTAGTTCTTTAAATATTTTATTCTTGTGCCTTGTGAATTTGAAATCTAACTAACTCCAAGGAACTGGGGTAATGCAATGTCAGTCTAAGCTACTTAGAGCAAGACTCTCAAAAACAGTCAAGCTGAAAAATGTGTTGTTTTTGGAATTTTTTTTTTTTTTGCTGAAACTTTTAACATCACATGACTTTTCTGACTTGAAAGTGAAAGAAACCAAGCACTTTCTGCTCTTACACAACAGTAAGTATTCTGATAGTATGACTTCCTCATTGTGAAATCAAAAATAGTTGAGACAATTCACGTACTGTTTTTGACAGACAGTATTCCCCATTTCTGATCCCAGAGAGATTATGTCTAGGAGTTGAAAAGTCATGTTTTCATGAAATCCATTGTAGTTAGGCTGGCCCTGTTCTTTGGTAGTTCATTCTGATTGTCTCCCTACCAGATTTTCAGGATTTTCAGATCCATAGCTCCTCCTGAACAAATCTTTTCTTCTACTGGCCATTGACTGAAAGGCTGAGAGACCTGGAACTGTTCAGCCTGGAGAAGAGAAGGCTGAGAGGGGATCTCATAACTGTTTATAAATGTCTAAAGCGTGGGAGTCAAGTTGATGGGGTGAACTCTTTTTTCACATCTTTTTGATGGTGAGCAGCAATAGAACAAGGGATAATGGGTAGAAAATGGAACACAAAAAATTCCATACTAACACAAGGAAGATCTTTACTGTGAGGGTGACAGAGCCCTGGGACAGGCTGCTCAGAGAACCTGTGGAGTTTTCTTCCCTGGAGATATTCAAGACCTATCTGGATGCTTTCCTGCACAACCTGCTATAGGGAACATGCCTCAGCAGGGGCTTGGACTTGATCTCCAGAGGTCTCTTCCAACCGCTACAGTCCTGTGATTATGTGATTTTGTGACTGCCACTTCCTGTTTTGGATATGCTTCTGTTCTTTGGACATCTCCATATTTGCTCTAATATAGGGTAAACTGAATTTAGGGTGAATTTAGGGTGTTAGAGTCTTCCAGGAATCTAAGCATGTCCCAGTCTATGCCAGAGGATTTTCTTGACTGGACCTGGCCACCAGAATACACTTCTCCATACAATTCTTTTGCAGTATCATGTTCCATACTGGTCCCTATGTCTAAATGAAGGCAAACATTTTAAGTCATTGTGTACACTGAAAAACAGGGTGTGACTGTTGTGAAAATGTTCGGGAATCCATGTTTTAAGGACTGTTATTCTGCATGACTTAACGTCTTCACATACCCAAATTGACACTTTAAACCAGTTAAACCAGATAGAGCTAAATGTAAAAAAGAAAAAGAAGGAAAAGCTCATTTACAGTATCTAGGAGTGGACATGATAGTTGCAAGGTTCATTAATAAAGGTGAAAATAAAATGATGTGTATTCCAAGTAATTATCTACTTCTCATCCAGGTGGCCTATCTAGTGGAGCTACAGCCATTCATGTCATTTAGGCCAGGATCCAGTGTACATTTACATTATCTGTAGGTTATGTTTCATGCTCCAAAGCTGCCTCACAGAGCTCTATTCAGACCAAATTTCTCCAGCAAATGTCAGCCTTACAGCCCTGATCTGGAACGACAGCTTGGCTAGGCACTGTGCGAGCCCTCACCGCTGCCATGGTCACAGCTTTTGGCCAGGAGGGTACCTCTGTATTAGGCATCTTTTTTCTCTAAGGGATCTGCTTTCACTCCCTCTGCAGACAGGAAGGTTTGTGTGTCCGTGACGACCAAAGCGCTGTGTATGTGCACTCTTGTTGGGAGTGCGGACGTTCGGAGGAGGAAGGGGACCATAACCCTGCACACAGAGTTTGATATGCACAGTTCCAACACTTCAGGTAGCTACGGAGGCTTTTATTCCATAGAGCGGCGCAAAACAAGTGACCAAGCACCCGGGACACAACCTCCCGAGACGGCGGCCGGCTACGGCCCCCGCCGAGGCGCTGAGGGAGAAAGGCGGGGCCTATCGTGATGCTCCGCCTGCCTCCGCCAGGGGGCGCCACGGGGCGGGGGGTCACGAGACTCCCGCAGCAGCTGTTGCTGGCAGGGCGAGGCAAGGTTCCGGGGGGGTACGTTGCCATTGGCTGGGGGCGAGCACTGCGGGCACTCCCATTGGCTCTCGTACGGGGAGAGGCGGAGCGCGGTCGTCTATAAATAGAGGTAGAGGAGCCGGTGCCGGCACAGTTGGAGTTTGGAGCAGCGCCGTACTTGGAAAGAGACTTGTTTATCTGCTGAGCGCCGCCGGGACATGCTCGCAGCCTGACTGACCGCAGGTGGCCGCCGCGCCCGGGACACGAATGAAGAAACAGCTGCTCCTCCTGTTCACACACCGGGGACTCGTCAGCCGAGGGGGCCGCAGGGGGAAACGCCGTCGAAAATGGCTTCGTTCAGTATCCGCGCCGCGCGTCCCGAGGACTGCTCCGACCTGCTGCGACTGATCAAGGTGCGGGCGGCGTTCACACGGCGCCGGGGGTGGGGGTGGGGGTGGGGAGGGCGGCCGGGCCCGAGGCAGGTCCCGGCGGAGCGCAAACAGGGCGTTGCGCAAGGCCGCGGGGGGGTGAGCGGCCCGGGGGAGGCGGCTGACTCGTTGTGCTCTTCCAGGAACTAGCCAAGTACGAGGACATGGAGGATCAAGTGGTGCTAACCGAGAAAGGTAGGCAGGCGGCGGCTGCCCGCCCGGCTGCGGCTCGGTGCCAGTGCCCGCCGCTGAGGTGCCCGTTTGTTTCGCTTCTCTAGAGCTGCTTGAGGATGGCTTTGGCGAGCACCCTTTCTACCACTGTCTCGTTGCAGAAGTGCCGAAAGAACAGTGGTCGTCTGAAGGTGAGATTTTTGTGCTGCTCGTTTTTACGCGAGAGATGTCTTGTGCTTGTTGTGAGGTATTTTACGTGAGGTTCCGGCGAGGAGCTGGGGTAGGAGGAAGAGGTTAAGCTTAAACGCAGTAACATAGAGCGATGCTCTTTTGAAGTAGTTGCTAACCTTGGAGATGTCAGATGAACAGGTGTAACAATGTACTTAATGCCAAGTAATTAAATGGCTTTTCTTGTTTGACCCTAACTTCACCTTATGTAATCCTGTTGAATCACGTGTTTTCTTTAATTTGTCCCCAATCTTCAGGTTACAGTCTCTAGCTTCGCCATGTACATGGCCCTTCTGTGTACATGGATGGGCGGGGAGGTAACTAAAAGATCCGTTACACAATAAAGTAGATGATCATAATATGAGGTAAGGTCTACAGGGACAAGCGCTATTCCCAAACCTTTACCAAAGACACAGTAGATCAGAAGTTTTTGCACGCTTCTTTTAGAGTATGTGCAGTGTTATGGTAGATGTTACAATTCTCAAGGCTTAGATTTGAGTATGCTACTGCTGGAAGAGTTGGTTTCTCTTCCTTGTCGAGCAGTGGAATTGTACAAAGCTGCAGTTTTATTTAGTTTGACTTGTTGGTGCTGAAGACAAAACAGTGCAATACTATCAGGGCACGTATAAGTTGAGGTGTCAGAAATGCTGCTGTCACAGTTGTCTGTGAGCATGCCTTCACTCGTAGTACTTAGAGATATAGTTGGAAGATGAGCTTTCTTTAGAGTTCAGTAGATTGTTGGGGTTGCCAAGAAGGCAGAGTTGGGGCTGTTACGTAGGTTTTGAACTGCTCTGTAATGCTTTGTCTTCCAGAAAGGAAATAAAATAAATCAGTAGGGTATGTTTGTAGAAAAAACCCTGTGTTCACTGCTTATTATAACATCGCTCTCAGGCGTTTCAGGGTGTGAAGAGGGCAGCCTTCTGTTAGATTGATACAAGTTTATACTTATGTTTTCAGTTGTGCTTAATTCTTATTCTAACCTAATAGCAAATGGCTGCATGTCACAATCTGTATATTTAAGCATGCATATAAGACTTAAACTAGTTACTTGCATTTTAAGTTCAGCTAAAGCTGCATGCTTTGTTTCAGGGCACAGCATTGTGGGCTTTGCTATGTATTACTTCACTTACGATCCATGGATTGGAAAGCTGTTATATCTTGAAGATTTCTATGTGATGGCTGAGTACAGAGGTGAGTACTATGGAATTAGATGAGTTGCTTCCTATAGGGCTGCTTTAAAATTCAAACTTTGTTACTGTGTTTTCTTAACTGTATTTTTGTTGTTTGTTTTTCCTTAGGACTTGGCATTGGATCAGAAATCCTGAAGAACTTGAGTCAGGTATGCCTGAGTGATAGGTCTAAACAAACAGCACTGAGGACACGTGGCAGAGCAGTAGTCTTGCTGGTCTTGCTTTTCTGTTAGCTGCAATCAAGTTTCTCCTTGAGCATTACGCAGGATTAGCATATCTGAGTTACTAAAAGATGATAGTGCGCCAGACAGCCTTAAACGCTGTCTAGAGGCTGTTAAGTAGTGACAAGTGCTAAACTGAGAGATAAAACTAACTTCATGACTTGTAGTGATATGCAGCTGGCTGCTGCTGCTGCTTCGTGTCAGCAGATGTTACTGGTCTTAGCTGTGGCTGCTACTTGAAATGTCGTCGTGCTCCTGCAGGTTGCTGTCAAGTGCCGCTGCAGCAGTATGCACTTCCTAGTTGCAGAGTGGAATGAACCCTCCATCAGGTTCTACAAGAGAAGGGGTGCCTCTGATCTGTCCACCGAAGAGGGCTGGAGGCTCTTCAAAATTGACAAAGAGTATCTCTTGAAGATGGCAACGGAAGAGTAGTGAGAGATGATTCCAGCAACTAAAATCTTCAAATGAATATACGTGCTCTCTGAATAAACTCCTTCTTGCTTTCTGTGTTCATAGTGGAATAAAGTAGTGTGGATGCTAATACTATGCAACTGTGGTCATAGAGTAATTGGTACTGTCAGCTGAAGTGGAGGCATCTCAAGTTGAGTATGTGCTTGTATCCATCCTTTACCAGTGTGGGCTTGTAATCTTTGTATATGGAAACTTCATTCTTGTAAGTGTCATTCAAATGTGTACAATGTACACACTGGTAGGGTTTGTTTTATTTCCTTTTATAAAAATAAATAGTTTCACTTTATGGCTGTAGTTTGACTTTAATTCTCCTGTGTAGCCTTCATGTGGATAAGACCACTTGCATCACCTGAGCATACTTTCACAAGTGAAGTGCTGCTTAGCACTGTCCCTAAAGGGAGAGAAGGTGCTCCTGCTTGCCTGCAGGATCTGTGGTGAGGTTCTGCAGGGGCTGGAGATGTCAGTTTCTTCCACTGTGGAGAGCATCCTAATGAGCATTGGGTGTGTGTTGAACTACATGCTGGGGGGAGTGCACAAAAGTCTGCTACTCTCAGCCCCTTAACAAGCAGCTCGTGGAAAAAAGGAGCTTGTGCTATTGCCTCCTTTGGCCTCTCACTTAGCTGTAGAGTGTGTTGGCTAATGTGCAGAGGGGCTCATCTGGCTATGTTAGCAAAGCCTGGGGCAGCTGGTCAGGGGTAGGAGGAAGCAATGAACCAGGAAAAAAACCAACAAAACCTCAGCTGACCTAGAACATCTAACTAGCTGCTTATCTGTTTGGTTGTCAGCCCCCCTCCCTGACTCTCAGGTTGTTTCCTCTTCTCCTTGGTGAAGCTGCAGGAGCTCCACTGGTGGAGCAACCCGCTCCTGCATCTCCCTTTGGTTTAGTTACTTGAAGCTGGTTCTTTTTCTCCATGTGTCAGTCCAGAGGGTGATTCCTAGTAGAGTAGTTTAAGAATGTTTTTATTTTCAAATTAACAGCTCATTAGGTATCTAGGCCAGAATTGCTTCAGTGTCAAGCCCGACTCCTGTAGCACAATCAAGCTATCAAAGCTGCATGACTGAATGCAACAAGCTTACTAATTAGGCACTGTAATTAGGAAAGTAAACAGGCTAGACGCATTTTCAAGCAATTTAGAAGTGTTTCTCATATCTTGCTCCTCTTCTGCTGCTGCAGCTTGGCACTGAAGCAAACTCTCAGGGCATCACAAAAAACCAAGGCAGGCGGAGGTAGCGGAGAAGCCAACCAGCTGCAGTCGTGCTAAACCTTCACACCCAGAGGTAAAGGCAATGACCAACCTTTCTGATGTGGCTTGTGGTTGGGGTTCTAAAACCAGCAGGAACACTCCCACAGCTATGAGCCGCGAACAGCGATGGCGTAGCTCAAGGCAAGAGCAGCGCTAAGGTATTTTTTTTTTTTCCTCACATTATTGGCAGATGAATTATTTTCAGTGCAGGAAGCACAAAACCAGCCCAGTACGTGTGTGTGGGCTGAAGGTATCTCAGCCTCCTGCCTTATCTTACTTGCTTGTTATGGTTTTCCTGCCTCTGGGGAAATTAGAAAAGGGCTGTAATGACAGAGGTTGCAGGGAGGTGTAACCCTTGCCCTCCCAGGAACGCTGGGGAAAGGCTCTTTGCACAGAGCTAGCCAGAGAAATCTTTGCAATTAAAACCTTTGCCATCAGGTGGGGATGGAAAGGTAGCCTCGGGTTGAGGGAAAGGACACAGGGACAGCTCCCTGCCCCTCCTTCCGGATGCTTTCCTTCCTGCTTGCAGGCTCCCTCACAACTGTAGCCATAGCGACAGCCTAGACGGAGGGTTTTTTTGTCCAAGCAATTTCAGTTAAAACATAAAACGTGCAAGAAAAAAACAGCCCCACACCCTCCCCTCCTCTTCCTGCTCCCAGGAGTGCCTGCATGACCCCACACGCTGCCCTGGGTGCTCTGCAGCCTGACGCATGGCCGGCTGACCCGTGCTGCGCTGGGAAAACACCGGGACGTGTGCAGCCGAGTGCGGAAAGCGATTGCAAAACGTAATGCAAATGGGCTTGATGCTAGCATAAAATTGGCTCTCGCCTCTCGCTGTTGAAGTGAGGGGAAGGAAATGCACAAGACCCGAATGCCCTAAAGGAGGAAACCTGACAAAGCATCGAATGTTGCAACACGGAGCACCTGACTTCAGCTAAATGGAACAAGCTGCCCCTTGCCTGATGCTGGCCTGGAAGCATACCCTGTGCCCCCATGCCCTGTCCCCCTGCCCCACAAGGGTCACTCCACAGCCTCCCCAGCAGTGCAGAAACCTTGTGCCACCACTTTGCTTGCATAGGCAAGGCTGCTCAAGTAGACTTTGGGAACCCCATTTCAGAGAAGCGGACGCAATTTCAGTAAAAGCATCAGGTGGTCTGAAAAAAAAAAATGAAACACAGCTAGCGTGTTGGCAGCTGGTGTTTCATCTCTCTGCAATCTTGGAGCAGGCTGCAACTTTGCCACCCAGGCACAGCTCCTTTCCCAAGCCCTTCCTGCCCCTAAGGCCCAGCTGATCCAAGCTCTTTGCAGGCAGAAACAACAACCACATCTGATAGCTAAACTGAGCACAGGTACACCCCTTTGCCAAAAATAGGGTGGGGAGATAACATTCATCTTCACACCAGTCTCAGTTTCATTTTATCGATTTAAGATAAAGCCGCAGGGGGTGGTTAACTCGTGTGAATGCAAGACAAATACTGGCTGAAGAACTGCCTCTGAGTTATACAGATTGTTTATTTGCACTTGGATGTCTGCACATTTGTATCATTCACCAAGCAGCTGTGAGCTGGCTCTTTGTTCAGAAGGAAAAATGCATCTCCATTTCCCAAAGCTCTTCTTCCTTCTCCCAGGCAGAGACAAAAGAACTGGCAGCAGTGAGGTGAGGCCTGCTCCTTGTTCCCTGGCACAGGGTGGTGGTCACAGAATCATAGAAGGGGCCCTTAGAGCCCATTGAGCCCAACTCCCCTGCAATGAACAGGAACACCTACAGCTACAACGGGGTGCTCAGAGCACCACCCAGCCTCACCTTGAGTGTCTTCAGGGACTGGGCATCCACCACCTGTGGGCAACCTCTAACAGTGCCCCACCACTCTTACTGTAAAAAAAAAAAAAAAAAAAAACACCCTTATTCCTCATATCCAAGCTAAATCTCCCCTCTTTTAGTTCGAAATCATTTCTCCTTGCCCTATCACAATAGACCCTGCTAATGACCCCTTCCTGCTTACAGCCCCCCTTTAGATACTGAAAGGCCGCTACCAGGTCACCTCGCAGCCTTCTCTTCTCCAGGCTGAACAGCTCCAGCTCTCAGCCTGTCCTTGTAAGAGAGATGTTCCATCCCTGGGATCATTTTGTGGCCCTCCTCTGGACACGGTCCAACAGGTCCATGTCTCTCCTGTACTGAGGATCCAACATCTGGATGCAGTACTCCAGGTGAGGCCTCACCAGCGCAGAGCACGGGGGCAGGATGTCCCCACGCCGTTGTGGGCAGAAGCAGGTGACTGCCCGCCCACCAGCAGTGTTCCCAAGGTGCTGAGGTGTTTTCAAAACACATGGGTGAAAGTGCAGGGGGAGGATTTTCAAGGCTGGTTGCTGTCACTTGGCATCCCGCTACCACCGTAAAGGCACCTTTGAACTGTCCTTGCCTAGCTTATGCTAGAGGATGGTCAAACTCCAGTCTGGGTCTTTGTGACCTCCACAAACCTTCCCATTAGCCCTGTTCCAGCGACTGGCACAGCAACAACAGCAAACAAACGGACAGGAGGAAACACAAAACCTTCCCAGTTTTGGTTTACAGTCTCATACTTTGTGCAATCGATGTGGACAGCTGAATTCTGCTTTTTTTTTTTCCCCAGACCAACTTCCTAGCATGGGCCAACACTGATTTGCAAGAACATTTACCACTGTGCAGCTGGAATACATTTTGCTGCATTTACAGAAAAAACACCTCTTGTCCCTTAAAGAACACCACCACCACCACGAAGATTTACCCAGAGGAGCAGCTCCCTCCTTGCCTGGGATGCTAGAGGAGCAGCAGAAGATGCTCCAGGAGCCTCCCTGCAATCAAGATGCCCTTAGCAAAGGAAAGCCCAGCCAAACTGGCAGTTTCCATGTGCATCAGCCCAAAATATTCGGTAGGGTTACAGTGTTTTTTTTGTTTTTTGTTTTAAATAATTACTGCTACTTTTTATTACTTACTGGATTGATCTTAATCAGCACTGAAGGGCCAAACTGTAAAGAAATGGAGTAAAAATTTCCAGTATGGCCCATACAGACACCCACCCAACATGGGGATGGCCAAGGGGGTGCCAGGGCAAGCCCACTGGTGTCTCCCCCTGGAGTACCCGAGACGTGGGGACTGCCAATGCAGTGGGATGGAAGGGCAGGAGGAGGGTCTGCAGCAGAGCGGGGCACCATGTGCAGGGCTGGCCATGAAACCGGCCAGAAACAGGTTACTTTGCAAAACGAGACATCTCATAGATAAATTCTTGGGATATATCAATGCCCCCTAGTTTATTACTACCTCCCATCAATCTCCTCAGCCACATCTCAATGGATTTACAAGCCAGAGTTACTTGTGTCTGAGCAGCACCAGGCAGGCCTGGCAGAGAGAGGCAGCAACAAGAGCTAGCACCAAAGAAGTAAGACTGTATTAATTCAGTTTTAGACCAAACTGGCTGAAGGTTCCAGGGGTAACCGCAGTCAGCGCACACTGCTCCTCAGCCCTGCAGGGAAACACACCCATCTTATGTAACAACCTATCTCTGAGAGCTGGCAGACCTTAAATAAGGTCGAGGGAATGAAGTCCACCGCATGACACAGTGCAGCCAGTTCAAATGAAAGTGAATGAGGCCAAGGTTAGAGAGTACCAGAAAAAAAAACCTTACCATAAGCAAATATGCAGGATTTATAGGCATCAGGCGACAACCTCCTCAGCACGGGGAAGCAGTAAAATGATCCTGCATTTCTATGCTGAGCTTGCCATCACTAAGCTGTCTGAAATCTGACCAGAAGACCTGTGGGAAGCTATGCCCAGGGGAAGCCCTGCACGTGCAAGGAAGCTGTGCAACGAGCATGTCACCAGCGCTGCTTTCCTTACCAATTGGACTTGGCTGTTGTTTTGTGCTGCACAACGCCAAAGCACTTTTCACCCTGCAGCTGGACGCCCTCAGGATCCCAGCTGGACGCCTCAGCACGACCAGCTTCGCCTCCACACACCATGGCCACATCCCCCCCGCGCAGTGCAGGCAGCCAGAGCTCTGCTTACAGGCACAGAGCCTGCACCACCACCTGTTGTGCACCTTTTCCTACAGATGCATGCTGTGCCCACAGGGGCTGAATCACAGAATGACAGGATGGCTGAGGTTATCGGGGCCTCTGGCTCCATCAAGTCCTGGTCCAGCAGAACACCCAGAGCAGGGTGCCCAGGCGGCTTCTGGGCATCTCCAAGAAGGAGACTCCACAGCCTCTGGGCGGCCCGGGCTGGTGCTCCATCACCTGCACAGCACAGAAGTGCTACCTGGTGCTCAGAGGGAACCTCCTGTGCTGCAGTTTGTGCCTATTGACTCTGATCCTGGCACCGGGCACCACTGACAAGAGCATAAGATCCTGCACTGCAGGAATGCCTTCTTCCAGCTGCTCCATAGTGAGGCATGATGCATCAGCACCAGTGATTCCAGCAATGCCAGGTGCCTTCAAACAAGCCATAAAAATACCGGCCAGGAATCTGAAACTCAACGGTTTCTATTCAGGCAGAGGCTCCACTGCACAAGGTTTATCTGTTCCTTCAAGCCCCACCACGACCCATTGCTGCACTGGCTCACCTTGAGGTAAACAACATCCTGGCAGCCCAGCACTCAGCAGGAAATCCCTGCCTTTGCTGCGTCTGCTATGAAGTTATGAGATGCAGCTGCGACCTTCAAGTGTGCACCACAAAAAACATCTGGTGCTCTTTTCAGCAAAGCATTCCACAACATTTATAAATCCAAAACAAGCACCAGGTTGGAATTATCATACAATAAATTACTTCAGGGTGTTGAGTCTTGCTTTCAGGAAAGTAACCAATGGCTCAAACATATTAAAACAGTTATGGCATGGTAACTAAGTGGAGAGGCCCAGTTAGTTTCTTCTTCGCTATAAGCACCATTTTTCTTGTCTCTGTTTTTTGTTTTTGTTTTCAGTTTTTCCTTAGGATGACAGATCTGATGAATAAACCTACGGCTAAATCCCCATCCCGAGAGAGGTGAGCCGCTCTTCTGTCCACCCGACGGTTGGACTTGATCTTTAAGGTCTTTTCCAACCTGAGCAATTCTATGATTCTATGATTCCACTACATACAAGTCAGCTGTCCTCTAGGAACGTTTGTAACATCTCATATTAGTTTCCCTTCCCTGAAGGGAAAACATTTCAATGACAAAATGCTTAAAGAATACATTACCTGGAACAAGCAAAGGAAAACCAGGCACAAGTTATGCATTTGGGCATTGCCTTTCCACAGTTCAAACTTGATATGATTCTCATATTTGGTACCAATGTACATTTGAAAAATTGCTGCTTCCAGTAAAGAACAACTCCCCCCTAAGGAAGGGGAAAGCTCTGTTAGATGTACAAGCAGGCAGGCCTCCTCCAAGCAAGCCGTGCCCCAGCACACAGCAATCTCCAGGGGCACGTGAGGACGAAGTGGTGACAGCAAGGCTTGGAAGCTGCTGCAGCACTTGGAGTCTTGTGAGGCCTCAGCCCCACACTCCCTGCAGAAGCCACACAGCTCTCACCTGGCTTTAGCTTTGGGAGGAGAGCGACGTCTTCCAGAGATCCCTGTCAACCTCAGCCATCCTGTGACGCTGTGACTAAGGGAGGAGAAGAGACAGAGGCAGGAACCTACCCTCACTGTTGGGAAAGTCCTTAAATGACAGTAGGGACAGACGGGTGAACACACACACACACACACACAAAAAAAACCCCACAACACAGTTTCTTTGCATGCTCTCACTGCCTCCTGTTCTTGGCAGAGGAGAGGCTGCTGTGGGGCGGGGGACAGCCTCAGGCAGCTGCCTTGGCATGCAGCAATGCAGCAGGGGCTCTGGGGAGCCCAGCCATGCAGCTGGAGGTATGGAGCTGGCACAGAGCCCGGCATCGGCACTGTGACAGGTCAGTGAGGCCACAGGGCCGCCACTGCGACAAATTAACCCAGCTGAAAAGCTTCATGTTCCAAATAAATATAAAAGAGTGAACTTACTGTTCTCTGGCTCTCAAGGTAATAATTGCCCGCATTTTAAGGAAACACAGTCATGCAATCAGCGATAAAAGCTGCCGCAGTAACCACACATGAGAAGCCTGAAGGACCTGTAGCAGAGGAACCTGGAAAGCAGGGGAGGCCAAGGTGCGACAGCTCTCCCAGTTACTCAGGGAAGGGCCAGGGGCCAGAGCAGCGCTGGGAAGGCGGCCAGAGAGGGACCACAGGCCAGGCGGGCACATGGGACAAAATGAGGTGTCACCAAGAATCAAGAGCCCAGCCCGGATATGTCGCTGGTCGTCCTGCAGGGAAACCCCAGGGGAAGAGTTGGGCACCCTTGGGACAGGCTGCTGAGCTGGGTCCTGACCTGTGCATCTGCTAGAGACCTACAGACAAGGGGGCTTGGCTCCTGCCACAGCTCCATAGGGCTCAGGAGGAGGCAGGGGCTGGCAGAGGGTGCTTTTCTGGCCCTCCTCGAGCATGCCTCGAAACATAAGGACAGGTCCTGTGGGAGCTAATGCCACTCTAAAAATGTGTCATGCCTGACGCATGACAGCGGACGTACTGCTTCCGGCCAGCCTCCCCGCCTTCAGCAGCCAACTTTTGCCCAGGCAGTTGGAAACGATTCTTTTAAGATAGATCAAAAAACCCTACGGGAACAGTTCCAAGGGGACGCGCACAGCTGATGTCAGCAGGCTGTGTTCAACAACAAAACCCGTTTTTTTGTAGGAAGCCAAAGCATGGCACAGCGCTTTGAACGGAGGTTACCTTTATGATTCACGGTATGAATGAGCACTTGCTCGAGCGCCCTACGAGTCAGGAAATGGCTCCCTCAGGAAGTGAGTCTGAGGCCGGCTGTATTTACAGAGACGTTTGTGGACTTAATCTAGGGCAGAGGGTGGGGGAAGGGAAGAATCCCTTTCACTATGGATGGATGCACAGCTCCGTGCATTTCTGTACACATACTAACAAAAAAGAAAGGATCCAGAAACACAAGATCATAGAATTGTTAAGGTTGGAAAAGACCACTAAGATCACCTAGTCCAACCATCAATCCAACCCCACCATGCCCATTAACCATGTCCCTCAGTGCCACATCTCCATGTTTAACACCTCCATGGACGGTGACTCCACCGCCTCCCTGGCCAGCCTGTAATGATCACAGGTGCCGTCTCCATGGCTTCCTGCTTACAAACTTTGACTGGTGAGTACATGCAGCCACTTACGACTTGTCCAGCTTAATGCTTCATCCTTCTCTCTACCTCCAGGAAGACGAAGGAGCTCTCCTGCACCCCCAGGAAGCCGTGAGCTGTCACAAGGCAATACCTCTGTGCATCTCTGTGCCATGCCTGATTCCTCCCCTGGCAGGCTCCAGCTGGGTCCAGGTGAGGATCAAGGTCAGCTCCATGCAGCAGGTGACTCCTCCAGCAGCATAGGTGCTGTGCCCTGGAGCTGAGCACATCAGGTTGACTAGACAGGCATTGGGTTTGTTACTACGATGGGACAGAGACCATAGGGTTTTTAAAAATTCTGGTATGGGAAGTGGTGTGGTTGTGTAGCCATCATGCAGCAACATCCAAAGAAGGAAGAACGAGAATCTCCTTTTAAGTTAATGCTTTTACTCAGTCACGTGGTCACTCATTCCTACGTTAAAAGGCATGCTGAGCAAGTCCTGGTCCAGCACCTGGACCAGCTCCCCAGTGTTAACCTGCAAGCTGCCTTCCCTGGGCAGAAGGACTGATGAAGCCAAGTAGCTAAAGGACCACAGCAAGAGTCTTCTGGTGCAACTGCCCTCTGCCACACAGCACACATAGCAAATAACCTATCTTACTAACCTCAGCATTCAGACAAGTAAAGCACACCCTTTAGCTTTAGCCCCTGTCAAGTTAAACTCTTGAGGCTTATGCAGATCCTGTATTCATAGTATAAACACATAAGTCTCCTGTCCATCGCTCTCTTTACAGTGGGCACAGGGACCTGAACGCTGGGATCCTAAGTGTGTGTGCAGCTCAGACTGCTGCATGGCTATTCCTGGGAACATATTAACAAGTCACCCAGGGGCAGCCTCCCTTTTTACAGAACCACTGCAAAACACCCACCAAAGCTTTGTCAGCCCATGCCCCCAAGGCACCTCACCAGCTATCAAGATCATGCCTCAGTATCTGGGCCTCATGATGGAGCATCACACCCAGCTCACCTGCTGCAGCTGGACATGGTTCACACAACCACCTGGCTTCGGGTGTTGGTAAAAGGCCAGCAGAAGTCAAAAAAGCCTGACAGCTTGGTCTGGTGCAGGCACTGTAGTTCTATTTTCCACACTAAAATCTTTTAGAGGAAGAAGACTGATAGCCACCTGTGAAACATCCCAAGCCCACCTTTGATTTCTCCAGCTTTTAACCCCAATGCAACAGCTACCAGTAACATCAGGTGAAAACGTGCTAGTAATAGCAGCATTCTGGTGGAATCCGTAACTTCAAGATAACAAGATGAACATCACGATTAGACACTGGTCTTTAACAAGATGACCAACAATGAACTTCACTGACATGGAACGGGAGAAAACAATGCAACTGCATCAATACACCAACACTGCTTTCAGAGAGACCTTGAGAAAGCAGTCATCTCCTGACACATCAAGAACAATACATAGTCAAGAAACACCAGAATCAGCTGACAGCCCAGATGCAGAAAGACAGGATGTTACATGAGACATCTTTTTTTCTGCTAAGAGACATCTCCTCTTCTGCTTTGTAGTTATGCTATTGCTATCAAAGGTTTTCCTAGTAAACAAGCAGCTTTTGTACCTGACAAAAACACTACATAGGGCTGTTGACCCAGGCAGCTGCCAGGCCATCCAGGTGCAACAGCTGATCCTGCTTTGAGATGCTACATTCAGAAAGACTCAGAAAGGCCCGGTGGGGAAGTATGTGGGCTCCTCTGGCAAGCCTGAAGAACTGAAATGCTCTCTGTTAAGAGCAGATTATTATGTTAAAATAGACTTTACAAGGAGCTTGGAGTTTATAGGAAGGTACGGAAATAACAGTAAGGAATTAAAAAAGAAAATGTACAGATTTTTCTGCCAGGGCCAATAAACAGAGCTGTAGCAAGCCACTTCTCCAGCTCTAAAATACCATTCCCGCTGTCTCAATCTTATAATTCTTCACTGTCAGAAAGAACAAGTCTCTTCGGTAGTGACTGCTACAATGAGGAAGTTTCCAAAATACTTCATTTACAACCTCTGCTGATAAGTTCATGTCGGGGGCCTTCTGCAGTCAGAGCACTGAGTTGTTTTTGTTTTTGTTTTTTAATACAGTAAACACTTGTGTCAAAATACTGTGGTATTATTCAAGGCTGCCAAGATTATCCATTTACATGGGCTAGCAGGATTAGTCAGCTAGCGATGGTATTTCCGCCAAAATGAGAAGCTGCGTTATCTACATTGACTCAGACAAAAAAGAAACTAAGTATAGGAATTTCCATCCCAGACTAAGGGCTGCACTGGATAACTAGATGATCTCCACAAGCTGCAGAGCTTAAAAATCATGTTTTCAAGAGGCAGGATTGCAACCCATCCCCAGCAAATTTGCTGACACTGTGACCAAGGGTACTGAGAAGAAGACAGTTTCCTCATTTACACAGACTCCAGTTACCAAGTTGAAAGGCTTAAGCTGGAAGGTTGATCAAATTGCTGATGTGAAACTTGGGTGGGGAATATACTGCTTTTACCTTATGTTGTAATACTCACAAGCAAAGTCTGGCAAAAGATAACGCATGCAAAAAAGAGGCCCCAGCATCTGTGTATGTATACATACATACAAACAGCAGCCAACCGCTCTCCTGTTCCTCATGAGGAGTGTGCCAAGTGAGTTGAATGCTTAGGATCTCTTGCACTCTCAAAAGCATGCAACGTTTTTCTGTATTTGTAAAAAAACTGTTACTAGAAGACATACTTCAAGGATTCCAGACAGGGCCATCTTATTCCCATTTGGAACCGTCCCCTCATCTGAGTATGCAGGTGGCTGAAGGCAGCCTTTTCCTGCTAGATAAAAGCATCTGCAGCCTGTTGTTTTGGGACATTTCTAAGCAGCAGTGTAAACAAGCAAAACAAAGATGCGCCCAAATGAAAAAGCATTTGAGTCACTATACTTAGTTAACCTGGGATTTTTTTTTTAAGCACAACACATACAAATATTTACCAGCCTAAAACATTCATAAAAACACACACTGAACATGTTGCGAGATACTGTTTTCTACTTGAGGCAACTATATGCCTTATGCCTGTATGAAAGAATTTGCCTGGCATTAGCATTGCCAAGGTTCATTTGTTTTTCCTCTGTGGAAGTCTGTCAAATACAGTCAGCTGGCACATCGCAGCAAGTAATAACAAAAATGTTTAAAAACATTTTAAATCCAATTTACCTTGTAGTTTCTTGCCTTTTTCTTTCAGAATTTTTCTGTATCTTACAGGCACTCGTTTAGTTCCATCCTTCCCTCATATTCACTGATGATTAATTTAGGAACACTTAAGATTCACCTTTAAAGAAGAACTTTAAATGCTATGAGCTGCTTGGATTACAAGCATCACAACTGACTTGGATTACAGTATCTTCTGAAGCATCACTAACAGAGAGATTCCTGAAAATGGCAACAAATGATGAAAGGGTTTTATTGTGAAGATTTCAAAATGCTTGAAATTTTTTTTTGTGTTTCCCTTCCCTTCACTTTTTCTCCCCTCCCCTAGTCCAGAATGAGGAAACAGACAAGCTATTCTATAGCTGGTTCTCACCACCATAACATTCTCATTCCCATTGAGCTGTGCATTCAAGCAAAAACAAGAACAAACATTAACAGCTCCATTCCCACCCGTCTACTAGACAGGAATTCACAGATGCTTCATTATATACCTCCCACTGGCACCGGTGAGGCAGAAGATTTGTATAGAAAGGAGAGGGAGACTCAGACAAAACACAAGATTCACTGTAATTGATGAAATGCGTAATTCCATTAGCTAACGTCAACCAAACCTCAAGCTTTTCCTCATTGTTAAATGTACCAGCATTGCCAACAGCATCTCAAGAACCTTTCCTAGATCATATCAAGGTCAAACACATGAGCTTCAAGAATATAGGAAAGGAAAAGAAATCATGACCATTTTTTGTAATAGGAATTTTATTTTACACATAAATAATAACAAGACTGAGGAATTTTGAGACTTGCTACTTGCGATGCTGATCCTGCAACAGGACAAATGTGGCAGACTTAACTCCCACTGCAGAACTGAGGACAAGGTCTCAAGACTGACCCAAAATATGTAGTATCCTTTCACAAATGCCAGTCCAGAAGCCCAAGCAGCACAATGGCAGTCTTTCCTGAGGCAGAAGGCAGATTAGTCACATTCAAAATCAAAATGGATTCAGATGGTCATCCTCTTTTTCCTAGGAAATCGTTACTTCTATCTATATCTTTATTCGCCTAAAGTCAAAAAAGGACACAGATAATATTGAGACAGGATTGAAAAAGAGAGAAAAAGCAGAATTACGATATCTTAGACCTTTTCTTTTAGTTGTCAAAAGTGCAATTACTCTTTTTTTTCTTTGATGTTGAAAGTTGATCAAAATCTATTTGATGAACACTCTCACTACCAATATCTCGTGTAGGGATTTAAGTATTCATATTTCTGACATGACAGTACTGATCATAGAATCATAGAACGGCTTGGGTTGGAAGGGACCCCAAGGATCATCAAGTTCCTTGGCTCCTAGAGTTGTGCTGTACGGAAATATAAGAGAGAAAGAACATTTCATAGCAACAAAGCATCAAAGCATCAACTGGCATCTTTTGTAATAAATCAGCGTTCTCAAATGGAATTCATTTCATTCCCATCCGGTGTACTTTCTCTAGTCTCATCTACTCTGGTATAAACCTAGAGTAATTTAACTGGAACAAATAGAATTAGATAAAAATAGAACCTAAACAGGTTGAAAATGACAGATGCCATGGAAAAACAAACTCTTGTCGCCTCCATGAAGTTCACCAGCACAACAGCTGGATAAAATTAAAGCTTGTCTCTCCCATGATGGGATGGATGTTGTTTGAGCTGTAGTTTGCATATAACTGTTAAGTACAAACATGCGCTAAAGGAAGTGCAATGCTGCTGGGTTTTTTTGGAATAGAGAAACAAGTTACCCCTTCCAAGCCAAAGCAATACTGTTCCTGGCTGATCAGTCAAAATTCAAAGACCCACGCTGTGACAAATCCTTATAAGGAAAATGAGGCAACATTTACTTTATAACCAGATCCAACTAGGAGTATTGCCAATAGTTTTAAATATGGTGAGACTTTCAGGACTGATCTCATTCAGAATAAACAAACACATCTTTTCAAAGATCACAGCAGTGTTCTCCAACTTTTGAGATCACCCCAATCCAACAAAACAGCTGGACTTCAGTATGGAGTTAAATAACCAGATTTGATTTCAAGCAGAAGTAACAAATTGCCACCCCCACAGAAACAGCTGAAAATTGAGACTGAATTAAACTTTCACCATTTGGTTGCTCTAGGTCAAAACTCTAGTAGTTGTATTTATGCATCTCCTCCAGAAAAAACATGTGGCAAAGCAAGCAGATTTCAAAACCAGCAGCACCTAGATACTTCAAACACCTGAGCAATCTTAACTCTAGCAAGAAAGACAACAGAACATCTTAGGCAGCAGATGTTAAAAAAGCATACCTCAAAACTTGCTTTACTTATACAGCATGAGTATACTTATGATTGAAATCCTGAGGACAAAGGTTTTGGATAAGTTTAGTATAAATCTTCCTAACAGCTTTCCCTCCTTTTTTCTTTTTTTTTTTTTAGTTCTTCTTTAAAAGAAAACTTGCCACAAGCACGAAGTACTAATGTCTCAAAAAGCGAGCAAAAATCTGGCAGAAATTATCTTCATATGGTAAGAAATACTGAAAGAAAATAAAATCTATTTATAGGTTTCTGTTTGTATTGAACCTTTATATTTGCACAGCGTCCCATATAAATAAACAAAAATTAAGTGGAAAAAAAGCCAGGAAAACTTAATAACACTGTCCTAACTAACAAGCAGCACAATATGTTAGTGAATTTCAGAGCAGCTTTCCTTCCTCCTGGTTTTCCTGAGTATCTTACATAAAACAAGGTGGGTTTTTTTTGTATTTTTATGTGGCTGTTTTATAAAATACTAGAAAACACATTTAGAGACTTCCTATTCTGACGGAAAGCTAATTCTTATGTCTGAAGGAAAAACTCAGTAAATCAGCCACTCAAAATATCTTTGCCCTTTTGAGAACTAGCTATAGCAATTAAATACATTAATGGAAACAACATTAGAAACTAGTTTTGCTGTTAAATCTGGCTGTGTAGAAGTAGAACACTGTTGTTCAGCAGACATGCTCACTCTGCATAATGTTTGTGTCTGGTGATGACGAATGGAATAAACTGGTGCAGTTTTCTAAATCTGAGCTCTATTTACACAGTTGGCAGCTAGGAAAAAAAAAGAATTTCACCAGAAAAAAGAGCACTGAATTAAAAAAATAATGAGGAGTCTCAACAATGCTAGAATCTCTTCCTGATGAAAAATAACTCTTTAACATGATGTGGAAGTAATATAGGAGAGAGACAAGCAACTAGAAAACACATTCAGAAAAAGACATCCTTAATACCTTCTATGTGACAAGATAATCTGATATTTTGTCCTAAATGATGTCCAATTACATAATCATTAGCAATAATAGGCCTTAAACACCCAGCTATTTCTGTCCTATGAACAAGAACTATCTTTAAAAGTTAGGAGTTTTGCTTTTGTCTTTTGTTCCATTTTCTTTCTTTTCTAGAAACTGTAACAATCTCAGGACTTGTTCCAGTTCAGAAAGCAGCCTAAAACAGAACTGGAGTCTCAACTCTAGTTTCCGGCTGAGAGAATCAGGAAATACTGCCTCCATTTCCTCCCCTGTAGTTCCCAGCTGAAGAAGCAAGTCTCATTAGTGAAGTGCACTGACATGAGAGGTCAGGCACACCATGGATTGTTACAGGCTGTAAGATGAGGCTGTACCTTGAAACAGGCAAAACTTTAGAGAAAATGTAAGAGCAGAGAAGAGGCTCCCCTCCTCTCCTTCATACTCGCACAAGGATGACAAAGAAGGTAACCAGTTTTTTGGTATGGTGGCAGAAATGGGAAGGGGAGAAGAAAACAAACCATCAGTTAGGAAGGTGGCATTGTTAAACTCAGAACCCATGGAGGACACACCTACCAGGTAGCATTAAGAAGCACACGTGTTATGGACAAATGTTATGATTATAAACATAGAATTGAAATTATTACCTCTCTTCCCCTTTACATCAATATGAAGAAGATGCCTATGCACAAGTCAAATTTCCAAATGTTTGTGTTATTTTGCTGCTGTGGTCATATACTACCACTGATTTTTATCCTTTACCTGTTTGATGTCAAGTGATCTGGTGTTCTACTTCAGGGCTCGCTCTTCATTTGAAGCGGCATGGATTTCCAGGGGCTTGTCACCCTCCACTTCACCCTTTAAGAGAGAAAAATAGGCACAACACTTTAACTGAGGCAAGCCATTATTAATATTTTTGCTAGAACAGGAGCTGGAACCAGAACTTCTTGCAGAAATCAAGCGATTGATGAGACTAGTTCATTACAATACCCCCCCCCAAACTGCTTCTAGATTTTAGTCTTCCTGTAGTTAACTCAGCAATTAATGGATTTGAAAGAACAAGTAGCTCAACAGAAGATGCTTTAATTGACTCATTTTTGCCTGCACTAATAATAGAGGATGAATTCCCACAGAGTAGTTGCTATTTTGCATTCTTTGAATTCTGTGTGGACTTATACAATAGGCCTCTTTTAGTACACATCCTTTGAAAGAGTGTTCTCACACTTTCTCTGAAATAAACGATGGAAATCAAAGAATGAAGAGAGGCTTGTTACAGCATCTGGTCTATCTATTTGCCAAGTATGCTATAACAAACAGTCACTTGATTGTAGTTTTAAACAGATGTCAATGAAAAAGAAAAAACTTAAAAGGGACTGAGGAACAAAGAACACAACATTGGAGAACAGGCTGAGTAAGAGACCTAGGTCTCTTCAGACTGGAGAAGACCAGACAAAGGGGAAATCCAATTTCTATACACAGTCATTTAATGGCCCTTTACATATTTGGAAGAGCCAGGTTCTTCTCAGAGGTTCTCACAGAAAGGACAGGGAGCAAAGGACGCGGTAACAGTACAGCAAATTTCTAGTAGTAGATATAAGGAAAGAGAAAAATAAATCACACCACAGCTTGCCCAGAGAAGTTGTTGAATCTCCATCTTTGAAGATATTCAGCACTTGACTGGACAAGGCCTGTGCCACCAAATTTATCTTCAAAGCTGGTTCTGCTTTGAACGTGGGGATGGATGAAATGATTGGAGGTCACATCCAACCTCAGTTATTTTTACATTTCAAACACTAAAATTAAATTGGGCTTTGTTTTTGTTCTAAAGAGAGATTTTTACCAATATGCCTTAAATAAATGTGATGGAAAATATAACAAAATAAGCCAGAAGAGACTAGAAAACATAACCTTTTTACAGGATCATTAAAATTTATGCTCCAGCACAAGTTAAACTGTGTGGTAAAGGCACAGAGTCCCTGAGACACTTCATATGCTGTGCTGGAGATAAGGACTCAATACACCAAGATTCAGATATGAAGATAATTCTTACAGTTCTTACTCAAAACATGACTAGCAAGACTTTTAAAAGTCTTTCTTTAAAAAGAAAAAGCACTGGTTTGATCACTACCCTCGATATTTCATAGTAAATGAAATCACATCCACAGAACACACCCATTTCAAAGCAATGACATAGTTCATAATTCTTATGTACAGGAACTTGTACATTCCGACATTTTACGAACAACGTGACTCATGATGCCTCATCTCAGGGATTACTCAATCCTGAACAAATGAACTAAAAATAAGTTGTTCACAGAGGGTTCTGTGTTCTTCCATTTGCTTGTTTTGACTTGTAAAAACAAAAATAATACCCAGGTAGGGTGTTTTTTTTTTTTTTTTTTGTCCTGGAAAGAAAAAACAAAAGCCAATACAACAAACAATAACAAGTGTAGGGAAATAGGGATTTTGCTCAGTTCCTTTGTGCTGGTGAGATCAGTAGGTCTCATCACAGGACTTGTCTTCACCAGGTCTATCAGAGTTGTTTAATTCAAGCCAACCCACTGCTGAACTGTCACTCCTCAAACACGAGCACATTTGCTCAATTGCAATTAATAAATTCTTTTAACTCCATTCACTGTCAGAGCTCACTGCATCAGTAGTGAGCCTGATAAAGCAGCAAAGCAGGTAGCCAGAAAAAGAAGTGCTTTGAACTGGCACAAGATATAAACACATCTAATTTTGCCAAATGCCAAGGTCCTCAAGTCACACCCAAAACAAATTAGAAGCAAACAAACATGTTTAGGTCAATGACCTGAAAGACAGCCTCCTCCATGGCACGATGCCTTCTCCTAATTAGAAGCAGGCACATAGTCAAAAATCTTCCTATTTTCTGGCTCAACACAACCACTTCGTAACACATCTGGGTGAACAGAGGAGTTCATGCATCAGATTTCTATCCCACAGCAGGAGCAGAAATATTTTGTATTCTTATGCAACTGACATTTTCAATTGCACAGTGACTGTAACAAATCTCCCTATTGCACTCCTGTGTTCATTATGCTAGGATTCCACAAAATTAAAATTATTTGAAATTCAAAATAATGGAAGTAAGGGGACTGTACACAATGCTTTTTAGAAAGTTTCAGTAAATGACTGATAAAAGAAGTCAAGTAGGCTTTATTGAGACCTAAGCTCTAGACTTAAAAAAAAAAATTAAACAGGGACCTCTATAACATTTTTACCTACATATTTAGAAAAAGTTCAAAAGCAACCTGGTCTACTAAAAAAAAAAAAAGAGGAGTGGTGGGGCTGGCTCTTTCCTTACATTACAGTCTAGACTGGAGCAAAAGCTAGCTTCTATTGCTCTCTGTGAAAGGGAGCAGATGGCCAGGTCCTTTTACAATGGTACCTAATCACAGAAATCATAACCTCATAGATAGGTATACATGTCTCTTATGCCTATAGAAAACTCTCAAAAGATAGAGTCTGGCCCCAGAAAAGAACAACAATTGCAAAAGAAAAAAATGCATTTAGGCTCACAGGTTAATAATTTGCCATTTCTTCTGTTTCTTTTGCTTGCCCAGTATTGCTTAGAATAAAGACAACATATCCTCTCCCAGTCAATCAGTAACAACACATTCTCAATTGCTTACTTCTAGTTAAGCTTGAAATTTGCTCTCTCAGGAATATGGAGCACTTTAAAAACGTTACTGTGTTTTAAGTCACTCTAAAAAGCACAACCTTCTGTAGGGTAGATTCTTCCTTTTTAACCTCTCAACACCTAAATTCATCACAACTCAAACTAAGGATCCAACCCAAAAGAAATATTTTTTTCAAGTTCTACTCTGTTGTTGTTCTTACTACCAAGCAATAAAAAGCGAATGTATGACAGCAGGGAGTATTTTCTGTCAGAAGTCAGTGTCTATCCTTGTAGCTGTCTCTAAACAAGCTACCAAAGACAAATCTTAGATAATTTTTACAGGAAATGCTCCTACGTACTTATCTCTCAGCTGCTCGTGTTCTGCTTTAAAATATACTTAAACCACAAGTGACTTAAAACTCTCAAAACACAATTTAGGTTTGCTATGATGACCATTTATGATGTTCACAGTGAAGTTGCCCAGTCAAGACACTGACACCACAACTTCCACTTTCATCACTCCCTTGATGCAAGTGCAGGAAACAAGCACCCCAAAGCTGAACAGTCTTTGGGCTTGAAAGCACTCTGTTACCAGCTGATGCTTAATAAGATACTCAAACAGCTGTGCTTAACTAAGCATGTGTATGTATGTAGGTACGTACATACGTACTTATATATATATCCAGAAAGTACTGGTAAATCACAGTTTCTATCACCAGACCAGGAGTGAAACCCGAACAATAAGCTGTATGAGTTTCTCTGAATTTCTGAAGCTGTTCAAAAAAACAAACGACAGGCAGCAAGGGAAAAAAAATACAAGAAGAATCAGTTTTCTGTAAGATCTTATTACTGACTGGAACAAGGTGAGAAAGAGCACAGACACACAAAGAAAGGAACGCAAACTGAAAAGGAGGATGTTATTAGATCTCTAGTGCTGTTCTGTTTCACTACATTTCAGCCATTTTGGTAAAAACAGAGGGTGCCTGATTCAGCATCAAGGGGAAGAGGGAGAATCCAAAACAGCTGAGAACAAAGCAAGCTAAGTGGTATAAAGACAAGACAAAGAAAGAACTAACTGACTGAAGAAAATGTTTCTGTTTTTCAGTATATTCCAGCTTACTGGCTAGAACAAAACTTGTGTCTAAGTGATGGTGCAAGGACACAGGCCTTCATCACTTAAAGATGAAACCACTGCAGTACGAGAGCTAACCCTACAGAACAGTACAGATGACAAAAATAGCGAAACCAGAGGCAAAAGAGGAAGGACAAAAAAGGCCGCATTTAATGACAACAATAATCAGATGAGCTGAGTGACAAACAAGAAACTTACAGGTCAGCTGTATTAAACTGGGGCTCTGAAATACAGATGTTTAAGTAGTTTTCTGTAAAGAAGTTATGATCTTTTGCATATAGAGCTACAGTCCTTAAAGTCGAAGCTGTTGCACAAAAATCCTCTAGCCATTATAGTTGGTTTAGCCCTCTGATCGAAGAGCAGGTATGACAGCTGACAAACTCATTGAGAATTAAACAGAGATCCTGAAGCAGGGAAAAAGAAGCTGCAATTCACAGGCTTAACGGTTCAGCTAGCACTGAATGGCAAAGCAAGAAGAAAAGTGTAGAGGAAGGAGATCTTGCATGGATTTTATTGGGCAGAGAAACCAGTTACTTACAAAGACTAAATGGAGCCAATGCAGAGTATAAGCCTTCATATAATTGCAAAACTCCAGTAATGAAAGGTTGATGTTGGCTAAGGCTGCTCAAAAGAGCTCCAAACAGAATTCATCATTCCTAAAAACTGTATAAAATCATAGATATGATTCTCTATAAACTGCAAACTAAGGTAAACAAGGTTTGAAGGACACACTTTTCACTACACGATCACCTTTCCTAAAGACTTACTTACAACTTGGCAACATAAATATTAACAGTAATTTCACTGATTTCTGTGAAATCATTTCTTGTGAGTGAGTAATCAAGTAAGCAAAAAATCTTCAGAAGATAGAACCCTTAAAATACACCTGGCCTACCAATTAGCTGGTTACATTTCTTGTACTGTCTTCTCTGTTTAGGGGAAAGCACAAGGAAGTTGTCCACTTTGTATCAAGGTAATGCACACAGAAGCTAAATAACTACTCCTGGTGTCCTTTTCTAGGAAAATGTTTCATCCTTCTTTAAATAGAAAACATGGACATAGATTGTTACTTATAATTCATAGAACGTATAGTTTTAGTGAGCGCTTCTAACCTGACAACCACTTCCTTCAACACGCCAGCATCAGGATTCCAGAATGCTATACTGCAAATCACATATTCAAAACTACAGACTGACTTGGTCTTTGGAGGAGCTCCAGCCGGCATTTCAAAACATTGCAGCAAAAGGCCCTGGAATTCATCTTTCTTGGCAGAACCTAGTTGATATGACCTCAATTTGGCATAGCTTACCGCCTCATAAAACCTTTAGAAAATTAACATACCACATCTATTTTAATGACCTACTGCTGCACAAACATGGAATTATGCACAGCTGTGGTACCTATGACTATCAAACAGATTATGAGCAGTTTAACAAATTAACACAAGCCAAGAAGAGCCACCCATATATAGTTCGATTATTTGCAAGGATCCTCTATGTAGCAACAAAGAAACTCTAGTGCAAATGTCACAAAAACAAAGAAGTAACATCATTTGCTCAGGCATGGTTTCAGGAAATGAGTTACAACTGCCATGATAAGAATTCAAGAATAACATTTGTATTTGGCTTCACTAGTTAGGAAGCCTAGCTGCCCGCTACACCAATAGGGAAAGAATATACAGAAACAACACGATTCTTTCACCATGTTGTCAAATTAGAGTAGGAAAAAAACCCTGTAGTTCTACAATCTATCCCAGGATGCTTTGTCAACTTTGGTACACGATAGTTAGAAGTATTTATTTCTCTTTCTTGAGATTTCTGTGAAAGTCCTTTTGATGTAATAGCTGATACTGATTTGCTGGATCTCATCAACTGTACAAAAAGTACCTTTTAGCATTAATATAACCACAAAGCATTAGAGATGGACAGAAGTTTTCCTAGGGTAGACTTCCACTCTCATTTTAGTGGTGCAGTGGTGTTTATATGTACCAAAAAAAACCAGAGGTTGTCATTATTAGGTATGGCTGACCACATCATCATAGAACATCACTACACTATCATTAGCAAGCAAACAAAAAAAAAAAACAAAAAAACCCCACAAAAGCATATCTTCTCAACTATGTATTTGATAGTGTTTCACCAACTTGGACCAAAGGAAATTGCCCAGCATACTTTTCCCATCAGAAACACTTTTCAGCCCACGTTCCAGTGACTTCAGAACTGTTGTTCAGCTTCTCTAGAAGTCATAGAGATAACACCCTCTACAACTTCAGAGGACCAAAAAAATATATATATAGAGAGAGAGAGAGAGAAATCAGCTTTTGAAATGAAGGCAGTTTATCTCATCACCAAGTTAACTGGTAACAGTTAACACCAACAATACCTGAGCAGTTAGATGAACTCTAGAAGGAAACTGTTCAATAGCATTTCAATCTTTTGTGCGAATAACATTTTGGAAACCAAGGAGCACGATTTAAAGATTTGTTAAGGAGGAAGAGAAAGAAGTGTGTTTACTTAATCATCTCTCCAATTTTGCATGTTCTTCGTTTTTCCGCTGAGGTAGCAAGTGCTTGAATAAACCTTATAGTAAGATGAAAGCTTCAAAAGTTTTTCCCTTCCAATAACAACCATGTGTTTCCTTTTGAAATCCTAGGACACAATAAAATAAAAAGCTCAGCTAATCCTTACTGATGCTGTCAGTTCGTCTTTCTGAAATATTTTAACGTTGCCTATTTTTTGAGACATTTTTTGATAGACTAGGTTTCAGGAGAGGTGCAATATGATTAACTAACCTTTGCTTATTCAAAGAGTTTCACAAGTGCATTAACTGAAGAGCCTAGGGGCCAATACAGGGTGAGTATCCCCAAGGAAAGTCAGCTGATGACCGCTCTCCTAAGACTTGATAAGATATGTGAGCATTTCTCCAACCCATTTTGCTTGGAGCTAGTCCCACACCTAGACTCACGCATGAAACTCAATCCAATACCTGATACCAACTCAAGTGCAGTTGCCTCTCCGCAATCTATTTCTCTTAGTGGCCATCCTGCTTACTCCTTAAACCTCTGGGTTGCAAATACCTTGTTGCGGTCAGACAGTACTTCTGGTTTCCATTCCCAGAACACCACCATTAAAGCCATACATCATCGTCAATCCAGTATGAACTGTCAACATACTTATCAGTATGAACTGTTACCAGTTCATATTAGGTCCACAGTGAACCACCAAGGCTTTCTGCTGATTCTAAAATGCTTTCAAATCACATTTTAGTTCTGCCATGCTACATTAACTAAAATAAGAGATGGGAAGCAATTTGCTGCTAAGGCAGCAGTTCGTATGAACAGAAGAAGTATAGCTGCTTAGAAATTAAGACTAAAAAAAAAATGCACCGAGTCTAGCAGAGGATTTTAAACCTCAGAAGCTTTGTTACACAGTTGAATTTTTAAGTAGCAGTTAATAAAAATTCCCTGAAAATCCTACAGGCTGTCCTCAAACACATTTTACAAATTGCACAATCATTCAGTCTCTTACACTACAATTCACTGAGCCATCTACATATACATAGTTTCTTTATCTGTATCAGAGGTACAACTACAAGGACAGCCTGCCCCTGAGGGCTAATGGAAACATGCAGTAGATAAAAAACAAACATCGTTAAGATAATTAACTCCAGAAGCTTCAGGCAGCCTATAAATTATGACCTAGATGTTACATAATGTAATGATTTAATAAAACAAGTTCCCCATTCCTCATAAGTCAATTCTAATCTTCAGCTAATATATTTACCAATCACACTGCTCTAATTTTGATTCTCACCCTTTATAGAATGCAAAATGCATTTGAAGGAGTAAAAAGCATCTTATTTCAAATTTTGTGGTTGGGGGGGTTTGCAGACTTGTTACAAATAGTTGCCCTAGTGTAACGATGCCACTGCATGCTGCTCTATCAGACATTACTATCCAGTCACAACACGTAGATCTAATAAAACTAAACAATGACAGAAATACAAAACTAAAATCCTGCAATTCACTGCTGTTGCATTTGATGTTTGACTAACTCTATAGGCAAACTATCAATTCAACATCTAAATAAATAAATCAAAATACTGTACTGTATCACTGATGCTCTGCAGGGGGACTAGGAAAAGCTGCTCTGTAGGGACAATGTGGAAACTTGCTCCATTCTGAAACTAAGCATGCAGACATTCACTTTGTTGTATTACCAACGCTAATTCAAAAACGTTATTTTAGCAAAACTTAACTGCTTGCCAGACTTTGGAACACAAAGCCATTATATTAGCATTTGCTCTATCATCAGACGTAGGTGCTTCTAAGGCAAGACAGCAGTCTTGCTAAATTACTAGTTAGCATAACACAAAATAATCATGTCAAACAAAAAAAAATCCAAGGCAACCTACAGAACAGAAAATGAAGATGAACGTTATTGTAACTAAAAACCACACATACAACTGTTAGCCTGAACCCTGGATATCTGGAAAACAGCAATTTTCATCAATGACTACACACAATACCGCATCATGACACAGATTCAGAACTGATTTGAAATAAATTCGATTTTTATTGGCAGCCTTCTAGATAGAAAACTGGCTAAACCAAAGCTTCCTAAAATAGGTCTGCAAGTACTGAATCAAACACCTATTCAGTTATGACTAAATCCCTAGGAACTGCATATCCCTACAAACTCCCAGATTTTATGACTAGATAGTAAAGTTTAACAGAGCAGTATAGAATGGCATCATCACGCTAAAGCAACTAGAAATGAAAATCAAAAGAAAAAATATCAAAAGGGTAACAAATTAGAAATAAGATTCTATTTTACCTCTTTCAAAGAGGATGTAATGAAAAAAGCAATGTCATTTCAGATTATTAAGATGGAGCTTGTAGAATTCAAGCATCTTTTATTTTAGGTTTAAAGTTTGTTTTTTTCTTAAATAATCAGGATTACAAGACCCTTGATCTCCATTGTTCAGATTATTCCTAACTTTTCTATTAAACACTTAGTAGATGATGCATTAAACAACTACCAAAAGAAAACTTCCAACTACTTTCTGAAATTGAAATAAGCGCAGTATTTTTCCACAGCTTAGAAATACAATATGAAATCTTTGTCTTCAGAAATGAAAGCTGAGTCACAGTAGGTAAAATTATTTCTTTGTTTGAAATGTTCTTTGTCTGTACTGGTAGATTTTCTCCTAATCCAGAAATCAAGTCTCTCAGTCTTCTTACCTTATCACCTTTTTTTCCAGATTTCTTCTTTTTAGGATTATCCTTCCAAAGAGATTCTACAGCAATATATCCCTGAAGACTCCAGTCATACAGCTGGGTACCAGCAACCTTTGAAACAAAAGATATTTGAAAGCATGAGCCTAATAATCTGAGAAATATTGATTTGTTTCTTGTTCACGTGAAAGAAATCCCAGAATCCAAGGCCTTTAACATCTTCCTGTTCATGCTCAGAGAATAAAGCATAAATTAACATCTTGGGGAAAAATAATACATGGGAAGTTAGAAAAGCCAACTTGCTAGAAAAGACTGTTAGAAGACTTCATGAAATATATCTGTATAAAAACGAGTGGAATGATGATGCACGGAAGCAATTCTGGGTTTTATAATCTTAGTACTCTATGTTCAATATATTTAATATATGCTAATTATTTTTTAATTTGTCCATGCCCACTTTAAAGAGAAAAAATTCATTCTTACTTTGTCACTATTTTGCAATTTTATATTTTCACTGTTTTGATAGACAAGTAGGAGTGCTCCCTTGTTTCTTTTTATTTCCAGTTTAGAAGAAGACCTGATTTGCTGAAAGATGGCTGTAACAAATAACAAGTTGTTAAGCCTCAAAACAGAAGACAGCTAACGAAAGACAGTGTTTGCTATATTACACCAACAGGTAATTTTATAACAGGACAAATTCCTAAGTCTAGTAAGAGAATTACCTCCCACCCATTACGTGATATGGAACCATAATAATCACAGATAGCATCCATAGATCCATAGCATCCTAACACCTAAGAGTTTTAGGTTTTTACAGCTCCAGGCTCACATCAGTAGTAACTTTCAGATTAATACCTTTTTCTTATAAAAACAGAAGCAAAAATAGACAGTTTAACCAACTGGACAGATTAAACTAACAATTATATGAAATCGAGAAATGAGAAGGTATCACTCTCTCTCCAACAGCAAAGCTGGAAAACCACCACTATGAGAAGAGGGCAAGAGTACGTGATTTATTCTTGAGTTTCTTCCAGCCTCCAACAATGTGCTGCTCAGTTTCCCTGAGCCAGAGGCAATTTCCATGTGTGTAATGATGCCCAGTGAACATACCTCCTTATGAACTCATCCTGTCTTCTCTTGAGTCACACGCAACTTTTAGCATCCACAGCATCATGTGCTGAGGAGTTCTACCGCTAGGCACATAACACACAAAGAACCACTTTTTGTTTAAACAAGATTAACTACACCAATTGTGCACCATCACTATGACAGATGCGCTCCTGGGCAGAGATCATGGTGCCACCTTTGTATTGCAGCTTGCATAACAAACCGTACTGAGACCTCTAGTTGTGTATTAGGATTTTTGTTTAGTCCTGCATTAGATTTTAGGGAGTGCAAATAGAAACCTGCCCATTCACAAACCGCAAACAAGGATACTTTGCAGTAAGGATCATAGAGTTTTCTTTTTCAGGTGGCAATTAAAATTCCATTCAAATCAGTAACACGAGGATTTGAAATACATTATTAGATCAGCTTATGTCCACAAATGCATGAGGTTCTAAAAAAATCATTGCACTCAAAACCCAGAGGCTTTATGCAGCATCAGTGATCTCCTGCTGTTACATTAAGATCACATTCACCATGCAAGGAGCTTGACATCAACATCTCAGTAAGAAACCCCTCATTCCTAAATCTAGTTTTATCAATTTATAGAGAAAACCAGATGATCTCGATAGTCAGATACAAATCTGCATACACTTTACTAAAGAGGCTACTTTACAGTGAACATCAAGAACTAAATCAAGAATTAAAACAAACTAGAAACCCAAGCGCAAATCAACAACTGCATTTCTAAGCCACAACTAAATTCAAGATGTAGGATGTTTCAAATACCAACAGCTAGTATCTTTGTCATCATTGTTGATGATTACAGCTGTGATTTGATTTCAAACAAGTTGGTACGATGCAGACAGTTTTCCCTATATTTTAAGTTTATAAAGGTCATTAAAAAAACAGTTCTGGGGATGAAGGTGTTTAATCTCCAAAATTCTTCAACACAAGCAACATAGGTATAACCACTCATCTTCTTGTACAGTACTCAGGAGTGTACACTCAAATACTCCAACAAACAAACGGCTGATCTGGAAGGATAATGCAAGGAGCATAAACCTACTAGGACTGGAAGACAACTGCTACAAAACACAGATGCAGGGTTGGGTTTTGGTTGTGGGTTTTTTTTTTTGCTGCAATGCCACTAAGGACACACAGCAATCAACACAAAATGAGAAACAAGAAGTATCCATAAACTATCTCTTGGCCCTGCTTAAAAACACTGAACAGCACAATTTTAAAGTATTCTAACTGTGGGAATCATTTGATTAATTATGAATTATACTAAACAAGAAACTGGCCCTTCATGTTGTTGGAGTAAAGTAGCTACATCATAAGGTACAGCAACCCAAATAGGTTATTTCACCACAGTCAACCAATGCTCCAACACTGTACACACCTCTCGAGAGGCAGGACCCACGCAGAAGCTCACATTTCACATGGGTTGAGAAACAGTTCTAGGGAGACTGTAAGCTCCAAGTTACAAGGTCAATAGGAACATTTCCAATAAATTCTTGATAACCATCTGATACACCCTCTTATGAGCAGAACACTGGGGGTTGTGTTGTACTTTATAACTCTTTCCCATGGAGCAGTTTCAGAGGAAATAAGATAGTACTGCAGTTGCCACCACTATTCTAGGGAGTGGCAGTTCCAATCCAGAAAAGTAAAAGGAACAATAACAGCACGAGCTGTTCATTCAACTAAGTGTTCATTTGAACACTGACAGAGTTCCTTTAAGAGAAGGACATGTTATTCCTACAACCATCTGCAATTCTTAATTTCTGAATAATTTCCAGCTTGTTTGCATTAAGTTATTACATGCTAAAATACCTCTGTTCAGTGCAACAGTGGAAGAAAGTTGATGTGCTAAAATGTGAACAAACAAGTTCAAAAGTCAGACTGACTTGTTTTCCACAGCGCCTCTGAAATAGTCTGAAAGTGACCTTGGGCTATGAGTAGCCATATTCAGCACTGCTGCAGCACCGTCTACGTATCCTAAGGCCAAATGTACATGTGAACACACTTCCATCTTCTAATTCCATGTAAGACCATAAGCATATAATAAGTACAGGATATTCAGTACAGGATGTTCTGTACTTATCAAGAGGAATTACAGTTAGCAATTCTTTACCAAAACTGCATGCTAAACCAAACTGATAATCTGCTGCCTTTTCTGCTGTATGTTGCTAATGAAGTAGTCACAGTACAATTTTTACATGCCTCTTTTATTCTGTAGCGAACATGGATCAATTGGTCCTAACTCCTCCTTTTCAATCCATAGTCTCCATAATTGTGTCACGCTCTCAGTTGTGTCAGTACAGCTGTTTATGCCTTACAGAATAAACTGGACAAGGGAAGAGATATACATTCAAAAGAAAAACAAATATTTTGTTTGTTCACAAGGAAATAAACTTCTGTATTAGTAAGTTTTCCTTTCAAGAAGCAAGCAAGCATAAATGGAACTTGAGAAGTTCTAATACCAGGGAAAAAAAAATAATAATTCTTATGACAAAGAGACCGATCAAAGTAATTTGATAATGGAAAGTTTTCCAGTTGGAAGATAAATCATACTTAATACAAAACATTTTGAAATGCATTATGGTTAGCTGGAAAGCAATGCAGCCCTTACACACTAGTTAAAGTTCCACTAGAACAAAATAAACTTAATATTAAATTTGCTTCCCTTACCACATATACATCTTGACCAGCTGTTTCAAGTTATACAAATGAAAATAATGCTAACAGTGAGGAAATAAATCCCTTACAAATTTGTGATTTGTTAGAATGGTTACTGAAGGACGGAAGAAAACCAAACCCAAACACCAAGGCCGCGCATTTCTTCCATCTCCAGAGATACAGTGTCTGAAAACGACATATGACTAACACTGTGCTCTGTCACTACGACTTCAGTTTCCAACTTACACATTTTAGCTAAAGTAAAAAGATTTCTTCCAGCTGTATCAAACACTGTACGCCTCAACTGTAGACGTACTTTGCTGTGCTTATTTCGAGCTCTCCAATGAAAAGTGATTAAGGTAGGAAGTACTTCTTACCTAAAAAAAAAAAATGGCCAAATCCAGAAGTTTACCAAATGAAAGCAACTACACCTCTGCAAATGAAAAAAAATCGGTGATGAAAGACTCAAATGCAGAAGAAACAAAATATAAAGAACAGATTAAAAAACTTAAATTTTAAGTTGCAGAATATTTGCTATAGTCCTCTATTAACCTGGCACATAAGCTTAGTGCTGCAGGCACCTATTTTAGTCTTACAGAATTTTTTTTTCACATGCCTATGAAACTTTTCAAAATAATTACTAGGGGAATAAGCATTTCCAATTTCAGATTAAAGCATACAAATGATAGATAGCAAGGCGTGATACGCTTAAAACTTTGCTTCTTTAAGAAAAACACGTGTGAGGTTAGAGGAACCAAAACAGTGTATCTAGGCTATCACTCTCTCCACAGAAGTTTTCAAACTCTTACATCTAGTGCCCTGACCAAGTCAACAAAGCTAAACCCATTCCAATCAAGCTCCAGGCTTAGAGTCCCTCACTGGATTTTTTTGTTATACAAGTTGAACTAAGAACCGTGAACTGATCAAAGTGCAACCGTGCACTTCAAAGTTATGATAAAATAAACAAGGTATTGTGAAGCTGTTAGCAGCAAATCCACGGTTAAGACTGAGCTGAGCTTCTTTAAAAACAGTAACATCAGTTTGATCACCATTTAATCATTTCCCACTTCACTGTTTGGAAGACAAATAGAATTTCAAGTTTCACAACAGAAATATCTAAGCTTCTTAAATTTTAGAGTCTTTTTCCCGCCACTTGTACAATTTTCACTCTCTGTGGATGAGTCAGCAGACCTATATGTATTTACAGCATCTGAATCCTGGAAGCATTAAAAACGAATTCCTCCCAAGATCAGCATACCACCATGCTGACAAAGTACAAATGCTGTATTTGAACTGTCCTTAAGTCAATGACCTTCCAGTTTTCAAGCCATATGTTCTTGACAACATCATACTTTAATCCTGATATATCAGCATCATACACAAGCAAATTTATCAAAGCCTAAAATTACAAATATTTCTGATACACTGAAGTATATGCACTTTTGTGGATTTGAAAAAAAAAAGAATTGGATGTAGAACTGAGGAATCTGCCAGTACGGTCAAGACTGTGTAGACAACAAGGCATAAGATGAACAGGGACTGTCAGTAATTGTCACTTCAGTTTTCTTCCCTCCTCCCACCCCAGGAAACGCACGGTAAATGTAAGTTAGAATGACATGCAAGTGCCTGAAACAACAAATGCATCACCAGAGAAGGCACTCAGTAAGCAGCAGAATTCTTACCTTATTTCAGAACGTGCATAGTATCTTTCTTCAAACTCTATCCAGCAAAACCTAATTAATGATGCTTATCTCAAAATGTTGTTCATGCAATTTCTCTACAGAATCTCCTTTTACTTTTTTTTTTCTTTTAAATCCTGTTTTCATTTGTTCTCAAGACATTTCAGGCTTCCTTGTAACTGAACATGCAAACCGCATGTAGTGAGCTTATTTATATTAATTTATAATTACTTGAGGTTCAGGATTCAGAAAGGAAGCTATGAACCTCAAACCGAAGACCACAGATTTTCAAAAACAAAACAAAGTCACTGAAAGAAATGGAATCGTAGAGTGGCTTAGGTCGGAAAGGACCTTAAAGCCCATCCAGTTCCAACACCTACCAAGGGCAGGTCTGCCACCCACTCGATCAGGCTGCCCAGGGACTCAGTCACCCTGGCCCTGAACACCTCCAGGGATGAGCACCCACAAAATGCCTGCCCTTCCTTCAGTCCAGACCACATGTTCTTTGATCAAACTATTATTTTGTTTAGTGCCAAGCATGCTGACAGGACCTCTAAGAAAACAGATTAATTTGAATGTAGGAAGCAATAATTCCAAGTAAAAGACACTTCTCCAAAGAAAGGTATAGTCACTGACCTTTGCAATAGCAACTGCTTGTTGAGGATAATACATGGAAGCACCAATACTCATGAAACCTGCAGGATACACCAACTTCTTTATTTTTGATCCTGTTTCACAATTAAAAAAAACATTTTAGAATATACGTTCACAGACAACTGAGTGGCCCTACTCAACTTGTACTTATAATATAACAATTATATAAATTATATAGAGTTCAGTATATCTTCTGTTTAGTCTGACCAGTTTCTTTATAAACATAGTTATCCTCATCAGTAACTTAAAAAAAATCTTCTTACTGGAACATTAACATCTTTTCATAGTGAAAATTACCTTACAACTAAATTTACTGTAGTAATACACAATTTATTTGGGAAATAATTAATAGAGCGCAAACCACAGTTAAGAGATACTTAGGAGAATTATACCAACTGATATTCTTTTCTAAACAGAAAGGAAAAGCTCAGGCAAAGAAAGATTAGGTCAGCATTTTTTCCCCAATATATCACACAGAACAAGAGAAGTTCTACTACAACGTTTTTTAAGTTACCTTGATTCACAAGAACTTATACTTCCATAACTGTTCTTAGGAATAAGTTTCCTTGTTTCACTACAGCAATTCACAAAGAATTTGAAAGTATTTTTAAATACAAGTCTAAATAATATAACTGCCTAAAAAGTTCATCCTTTATCACAGCTGGCCATAGGCTGTGTATCTTGGCCTGCCAGTGAGACAACTGTGTACCAGTTAATCAGTCACACAGCACAGTTTAACAAGGAATGCAGATGGGAGCAGGCACAGGAACAAAGCAAGTAGTAAAGCAGAAAAAAAGGGAAATGGGGTCACAGAAGAGACATACTGGAGTTAGGATTCAGTAATTCTGTTCCTCATAGAACAGCTTGTTCTATGTACACAGTCATATATGCTTCTAATAACAGTTGGTATTTTTAGTTATAAGTAGATAAAAATTAACTCAGATATTTGTACTATAAGGGATCTTTAGTTTTATTAAACTTAGGACCTTCTTATCTTTCAGATTCGGTCCCAATACTGCTTTTACTTTTTTCCATGATTTTCATGTTTTTCATAATTCTGCTACAGTCAAGTGGAAACTGATATCATTCATAATCGTGTAACTCAAGAAGCAGGAGTTTGAAAATTTTAGATGGGTTAAGACAGGCCTCGATTTTCATGAAAACACACACACTAGGAAAAAAAGCATTATTAAACATTTTGAGGCGTACATATATGAATGTATATATTCATAGAATCATTTCCATTTCTGAATAGCCAAGCATACGCTTTTGTTTCTTTAACACACACGGAGGCTGCTAAGGTGTCATTTTATCCAAAGCAAGTCCTCCTTAGTGTTTAAATTCTGCAACTTCCTAGTTCCATTACCAAAAAGTATTTTTCTCACTGCTTGAAGAATATTTCACTACAAATACAAAATATTTGTTCATAGTTAATAGTTCTTAAAATAACATTGATTTCTGTGAAAGTATAAACATATTAGTTTCTTCAACTTGTGCAACAAAGCTAACTCCATACCTTTCTACAGTAACATACGTATGTGATCAAGAACTAAAATTAAAAAGATTTTTTGGCTAAGAAAAAAGTAAATTCCTCTCCTACTTTTCCTATATTAAGCTAGAATTGAAACGGATCAAAGGCTAGAGTCCAGCAACAAATACAGTATTCATAAAATTAATTAATGGTTATATACCCCTTTTACAAGAAGGTTCTTTATAATTGGAGGAAGTGTACAAGCATGTTTCTACAGTGTTAGGTCAGATCTTATGCGTCACAGTTAGAAATCAGTAACAAGAAAGAATCCCACAGATAAATGTTTTGTCCCAAATTTTACCATAAGCAGTTCAAAAGGTTCCCACTAACCTCTGGCAAGAAACAATCCAAGAATTCCAGCAAAACCTATCACACCGAGCCTTGGATAAAATCCAGCAGGGGGGTTTTGCAGAAATTCACAGCCCTCTGAAAAGAAGTCAGAGCACAGTGCATTAATGTAATGTGAAAGAGTTTTTGTGATAAGAAGTCATCAATACATGCTGGCAATTGTTACGAAACATAGAGTTATCAAAACACATTTAACTATCATGCACATTTTAGATCTGCTGGCATAAAATTCAAAGCCTTTGAGATCTTCTCTAGTGACACATGAATGAAAATGAATATTGTATTGTATTTACCAATTTTCATAGAAGATTTTGCCTTTGCTACTGGGCCATCTGCTTTGCTTTGCTCTTTGCATGTTGATTATAACCTTTTCAAATTAATGTTTAAAATCCTTTGCAAAATAGATTATAGCATTTATGTGATAACAAGTTTTTGTTTCAGAGAAACACCGTACAAAAAACAAATCACAGATCAAAGGAAGAACACAGCAAAAACAAAGCTCACTCTAAGATGGGAGTTCAATGGAAGATGGAAAACCTGCCATTAAAGGAGATCAAGAGACTGAGACTGATGAATTCAGGAAGGAAAAAGAGGTGCAGTATCTGAAAGGAGTCCTAGACAGCATCCACACTCAGTCTCGATGAGACTAGATATGAAAGGATGCTTCCAAAACAGAAATGAATAAGTTATCTTGAATTAATTCAAAATTCTTTGGAGATTCAAGGAAATAAACTAATATGAGGTAAATTTCAGTTACTGGGTTGAGTCAACCAAATGTTAATATATTATGCTTGGTTTTGGCTGGGAATAATTTGTCAGTCTTTTCTTCCTTATATGTCGTTCTTAATGACATTAATTATGATAGATGCAGGTCTCAGACTTCACTTGGTTTAGAAAAGGAAATTTAAATTGATATAGTGCGCACAGAAAAGTAGTCTCAAACAGATTAAGAAAATCATACACAATGATTCTTAATGAAATTCCCTTCTGACAGAAGATACAGTACAGTCCTACATTTTAAACTGCTAGTTAAGAAAACTAAACTGATTTACCTCTACCATGCTCAACAGCTTTTTCTAACTTGGGCATAGCTTTGGCATAAAGATCCTAAAAAAAAAAAAAAAAAAGAAAAGAACGGTAAATAGATACCAGTTAAGTGAAACACTATCTACAGATTTTCACTGACCTGACACAAAAGAAAAAAAAAGAACAAAAAAGTGTTGGGTCCCTAACAGAGCCTCATGGTTAAACTACCTATAATGCATTTGTAATTTTGGACCTGTAAAACCTACCTGGAGATCTTTTTAATCAATAAAAAAGAGAAATGAAGAAAAAAAAAGGGCACTGCTTTATACTAATACACAAAATCAGCAAAGAAACCAAGGAAAAACGGAACATTTCACAGTTTCAATTTTACCCATCTTAAGAAAGTGACTTATTTTTATTCCCACTTCCCCATTCAATTACGGGGTTACGCTAGCATACCTCTTTTTCCCTCCAAGTGATCTTTGGATAGAGATTAAACCTAACACCTCAAAATGCAGGAGTCTACTTCAATATTTCACTGATTTCCTGATTGTGTATCCGAGTTATTTTCAGAGATTAATTCAGGTTTCTCAGTATATTTAGTCACTGCAAAAGTCCTTGAGTAAATGCAAAGGAGGCAAGTACAACACTGCAACAAACTCTTTCCTAGTGCTCTACAGGGGGAGACGCGGCTCATTTTGCAAGGCAATACATTCCTCTTCAAGAAACCATATCTAGCAAAAATGGATTTTTGAGGTGACTTGGAAAAAGAGATGCTAGTACATCGTCCTAAGTAGACTGAAGTGTACAGTATCAAAACAAGGATTTTTCTTGGACTGAAAATATACAAGATATAACAGACATGCAGATATAACATATATATGCAGAATTCACATCATCTTTTATCGAATCACAAAAAAAACTGAGTAAGAGTAGCCTTGCTAATTGTTATTAAGCAAATAATCCTTAACGAGTTAGACAGTATAAGACTATTCATTAATTAGGGAACTAGTTCATTAACATGTATGCCCAAAGCTAAAGAACAAAATGGTCTTAGAGCTCAAGTGGTGCTGCATCTGTGGAGAAGTAAAAGCATTTGTTTGAGATACTGCACACAGATATCATCTTTAGAACTTCCATTTATTCACTGCCAACAGTGACCTAACAAAAACTTGTGACAAAAAAAATGCTAGCATGTGACACACAACAAACTTAAATGGGTGTTGTCATTAAAAGCCAGTGAGGGAAACAACCAACCAACAAACAGCCACCTCTCTAAGGACCTCACAGGCTAAGTAACTCTGATTTATCACAGCTCACACAAAACCAGTTCATTTCTACATCTGTGTTTTGAATTGAGTTTCCAATAGGGTTAAGCAAGTACTTTTAGAAAAGTAAAATTACGAATGTAATCAATATCCTCAGTATTCCGGGTTGTGTTTTTAAAAACAACTGTGAGACAAGTAAAATATGATTTTCTTTAGCATATCTGGGGTAAAAACCCACATTATCTCTGACTACGATTAAGCAAGCAAGACAATCCCAGGCCCACACGGGCTACATGCTCTCTTCATAGAATGAGTCAGTAAACCACTGCCAGGAAATGGTTTGTTGTGTGTAAACAGAACAGCACGTTTTATGTACATGACCACCATCCAGACAAAAAAAAAGGGGCAAATAAGATGACACCAGGCCGGTGAGACACGAAGTAACGTTCAGAGCTGACGAGCAATCAATCCCATCAGCAAACTCATCTCAAATTTCATCCCAGTTAGAATTACCCAGGCAACCAAACAGGGAATTAGAGGTCAGAACTCTAACTATATTACAGAAAATTGCCCATCGTCTTCAAAACTGAAGTTAGTACTTCAGTTCTAAAGTGCTGATGATGGCACTTTAGAAACACACCACTAGATTGAGTAACTGAGTATTTCTGCAAAACATTTTGGTACCATTAATGGTTAGCACCACAACACAGAACTTGTAGGCAGGAAGCACACCCCGATCTGAACATTTTGGCTATTCATACAGAACAGGAAAAACAGTTTGCAGCTTAACAAGAGGATTCACAACTGCCAGTTTGCAAAGCAGAGAAACACATACAGCTGCCAACAGGCAACCAGATGACAAGGATGCCCTTGCTTCAGAAGTAAGCTTCAATACTCCCTGCGTCAGGAGAGAGTGAGAAAGCCATCATATAGCTCAGTACTCTAACATCAATAACCTAGACCTTGACTACAAAGATCCTGACTATCATGTATGCTCTGATGACTATTTAACAGCATGACTGTTTATTATAAACATATCTAACTAAAATATATGCACAAGTTTTAGGGTAAGGCCCAGAGGCCAGGTTTGCCACCTAGTAACAGCTAGTGAATTTTTGCTCTTCTGGAGAGCCACGTTCCTGCTCTTAACATTCTAGTTCAGTAAACACTGATTTAAGATTTTTTCCTTTTTTTTTTTTTTTTTTTTGCTTTTACACGGTTGTAACATGTCACTGTTGCTATGAAGACAATTCAGCACAGCTGCCTGCAAAACACACTGCTTGACAATTTATGGCATTCTCCTTGAGCATGCAAAATACAAATTTAATCATTCTGCTGTCCTCTTGAGTCACAGGACAGTACCAAATCCAGATATGCTACATCTTGTTACATGTTTATGTATTGTTTATGATAACATAAACTTTCAGGCTTCTATATAAGAGAATGGGCTGCTAATGAATTGGGCTAAGCAAAACATTCATGTTTTATTAGCAAATCTAAAGGCCTGCTTACAAAAGAGCAAACATGACTTTATATTATTAATGTACTCAAACAGATTTTTGGTCAAAAGGATTAGTTTTCAGTATCTAGTTTTATCACTGAGGGCACCTCAAAAACTTTTGTAACGCTCTCTCCACAGAAAGTTTCCTTTACAGGTAATGGTATCCTAAGAAAAAAAACCAATCATTTTATAAACATTAGAAGGTAAACTAAAAAAAAAAAAACAACTCCAAAACAGTAAGTTTTTCCTGTTGTGAATAAATAAATAAAGCTTAGGAGAAGATGCGTTTGTGGAGACATCAGCACTTTTAACAACTGCAACTGATTCTTAGTTTATGAAGTTGATCATCAACCTCTCAAGTAACTCTGTTCACTGATAATTACTTTATGAAAGTTAACTGTGTAAAGAATACTACAGACAGTAATTCTAAGCTTTAGTTAGTTAATTTTTTGGAATGACAGAAGAGTGTGAAAAAGTAGGGGTTTAATTCAGTAAATTAACAAAAAAAATAGCTTTTGTGTAAAAAGGGGTAAACACGAGCTAGCTTGTGGAAAATAATAGGTGATGGATGCTTTTTGGAAAAATGCTTGCCTACCTGTTATTTTCTTCCTAAAAATGCTTTGCTGCTATCTATTAATTCTGTGCCTAAAACCAAAACCCAACCTCGACCCTTACACCCAAACCACTACTAGATGCAACACAAAACCATTATACCTGACACCAGGTTGTGTATGGCTCCATGGCATGCCGTAACTGTGAAACCCCCTCCTCCAATTGGGTTTGTGGATTCTCCACATATTTAGTCTCACGAGCTGGAGAGGAGTAGAGTGACAGCTGTGAATATTAGCAAACAAGAGGTTAAAAACAAAGGTATAACTGTGTAAATAAGTTTTCAGGGTACGAGCAGTCAAACCAGAGAACTTCTAATGTGGTGCTTACCATATGAACAATGCACAATAAAAATTCAGGTACAGCTTTGAGACAACCATTATGAACAAAGTTTAATTATACATTGTGATGAAGATGACTTCTAATTGCTATGCAATTCATCCATACTTGCTATATGATTCCAGTCACAGGTTATAAATTTAATATTGAACTAGTTAATACGAATACAAAACATAATTGTGAAAAATGTTTCTGGTCTTAATCAGCACTTCTGGTTGCCAGTTAATATACACTGAAATCACAGTTGATCATGTTCTATATTTGCACAAGCCATCATTAAAGAGTTTAAGTTGTTTCTAACACAGGTAACATCCAATACAAATTTGGCTATTACTGAGCAGGAAAATGGTGCTACATCCCAATGTTGCAGTCATTAATCACATCAACTGTCAGAATTAATAGCACCATGCAGCTGAGCAAATAGAAACTGTAACACCCACCTGAAGAGCAGTGAGCATCCTCACATGGTAGATACAAAAACAGCCTTTAGAGTTTTGCATCACAGTGTACTTAATACAATCACCTTAACACATTAAAGAATGTAGCATTCCATTAAAAGACCAAAGTCTACACTGCCCAGATATAAAGTTCAGATCAACATAAAAGCCATTTCTAGTGGTTTATACACTGCACTGATGTTTACAGTAAAATATTTTTATTTTATTCCACATTTACTTTGGTAGTTTATTCTCAGCTAATGTTGAGAAGAACAGCTAGCATCATTTCAAGCTGGAAAACAATGCTATCTCTATCATAATTTTTAAAAAATTCTGCTAACCTTAGTAAGATACAATCTGACAACTTGTGCAGTTGGGTTTCCCGTAATATTTTAAAAGACAAACATCTTAAGTTTCATTTCCCCAGGAAACGTGGTCATCTCTTGCTATCACACTCAAAATCATTATAACTTTGACCCCGACAGACTCCCTAACGGACGTGCCTGACACTAGAACAGAAGCCTCAGGGAGAATGAAATGCCCATACATTTTATGAAACTGGACAGCTGACTAGTTTGAAATGAACATACACTGAACGCTCGGAACAGCGGCCAGAAACCCACTGCTGCACATACAGCAGCAGAGCAGATCGACAAGCCCATGATTCAGCACACAGGTAAATTTCAGCCGGCTGCGTCATCACTGCCTCACACCAGTGGTGGCACGGGCACACAGAGGCCCAGTTACGGTTACCTCACCAACGTGAAGTCAGGAGGCGGCTTCAACACCTGCTCCTCTCAAACTACCTACGGGGGCTGCTGATGCAGACACATGCAGAAGACCTATGTACACACAAAAATAGGTTTCATTTTGTTTCACTGCTCACGTAACACTCGAGCTCGGGTTGAAGTACTTCAAATTTTAAGGTAACCATAAAGCCATATTTGGTTACGAACTACAAAAATAAATCTTTTCAATGCTGCAGCCTGTTCCAAGCCTACGCAACAATGCCAGCAAGTCATTACACTACAGCTTAACGGGGTGTTCTAGACATCTCCTTATGAAACAGCCAAAACATTTCTATCACCTTCAAGAAGAAATGAAGTAACAGGTAGTTATTATCATTACTATGATATTAGTTGTTAGCTATGAATGCTGTGAGGCAGGGAAAACTGGTATAATTCTGGGCAGAGGCAATCTAGCCTGCAGGCTACAATGTTCAGGACAAAACACTACCAAGAAAAAATTCTGCCTGAAAGAAAGATAATAAATTACTGTGTTTTTTAGAAATAAAACCTTTTGATTTTGCTGTTTTAGTGGAAAACACAAATGAAATTTCGTTACAATTTTCCAACACTCTTTAGTCATAATTAAAAAACTATACAGTGCTACTTAGATTAAAAAAAACAGTCCTGTGGATTTTAAACATGACCACAGTAAATCTACAAATGTGAAATGGTAATTTCTGAATGAAGAGAAGGCTTCAACACAAAAAGTCTTGCACACGGACAAGTCCAAACTGTCCAGCAGACAGCATCGGATGCAGCCCTAGGTGAAAGAAGCAAAGTCGCATCAACGCTTCTACTGCTGAAAACTGAGAAGCAAGTTTAAAGGTAGGAATACAAAGCGTAAAGAGAAGTACATAATTGGGTTTCACGCATCAAAGTATAACATGTTTCAGAATACTGCAGGTATTTCTGTATAGATAGAACGCTAGCTGCTCTAACCATACTCACCTCATCAATTTTCAGCAACTCTTTTTTGGATGTTTCCTTCTCTGAAGAGGAAGCATAAACCTGGATAGAGAGCAAGCTCAGGCTTACTGGGGTGGCCCCCAGCCGAATTACCTAGAAACATTAGGGGAAGACAAGCATATCTGTAAGTCCAAATGCAATGGAAACACATCTGAATACACCCCACTCATGTAGACCATATACATGGCCCAGTAGGTGATAAGTTATAAATTAAGATGGAAGTCAGGAGAGAAGGGGAAGTCGGCAGTGCAACATCTAATGCTGTCAGGCACCCATATGATAATACCTAAATTATTCAGATGGTATTTATTAAAGCTTAATGCTAAAGAAGACAGTGGCTATAAAAGCTTTCACCTCACAAAAGATCTTCTGTTTTCTCCCGCTTTTGTCAACTTTGCCAGTATAAATTCTAACAATATGATATTCATATTTTAAACAGCTTTATGAATGTCCACAGCACCTTTTTTTTTTTTTCCTGCAGTCAGTACTAAAGAATTCAGCATCTTATTTCTAGTTGTTGTCTGAATTTCAGAAACTAAATGAGATGAACAGTGTCAGAACAATCACTAATTTCTAACAAATTTAGGAATGGCATAGAATCACAGAATGCCTTGGATTGGAAGGAACCTCAAAACCCATCCAGCCCCAATCCCTGCCATGGGCAGGGCTGCCCTCCACCAGCTCAGGCTGCCCAGGGCCCCATCCAACCTGGCCTTGAGCGCCTCCAGGGATGGGGCACCACAGCTTCTCTGGTGAGGCACTGGCACAGGTTGCCCAGAGACGTGGTGCATGCCCCATCCCTGGAGACACTTAAGATGAGGCTGGACGTGGCTCTGAGCACTCTGATCTAGCTGTAGGTGTCCCTGTTCATTGCAGGGGAGTTGGACTAGCCAACCGTTAAGGGTCCCTTCCAACTCAAACGATTCTCTGATGCCCAAAGAAAATTTTCCCCAAAATCTAACCTAAATCTCCCCTCTTTTAGCTTAAAACCATTCCCCCTTGTCCTATCACTATCTACCCACATAAAAAGTTGATTTCCCTCCTGCTTATAAGCTCCCCTTAAGTACTGGAAGGCCATAGTGAGGTCTGTCCTGAGTCTCTTCCTCTCTGGCTCCCTCAGCCTGTCTTCATAGGAGAGACTTGACTGATTTTGAATACTTCAGATTCAATCTGCACAACACAACCACCTCATGGAAGGTGAATGTAATTCTTCCTATATTCTTGATCTACACTGAACTGCATTTCTTTACAGAAGTAAATGCTTTAAAAAAGAGAAGATAAAAATACTGGCTGTGTAATGAAGGAAGAATGCACAGCAAGCATTTTCCAACAAACACATCTCCTTATTAACCGCAATGTTTTACTCAAGAAATGCAGTTCAACAGGAAACCTTTCAGTGTCTCATACTCTCATTTCTGCTCTGATAAGTCTGTGCTTTGGCTGTGCAGCAGTTACAACTACTGTGTGTGGTTGTATCACATCACAAGTGAATCTAGTAGCCTGCAGCCACCAAAGCAGAGAGGCCCGGCTCTGCCCACAGCATCCATTCCCAGAAGCTCTGCTTTGCTGGCTGGATGCCTCTACAGTGAGGCAACTCATCCGGCCCATTTGGCCAGAGGTCAGTCCTGGAGAAGTTGTGAGCTTTGTATGGGGTCAATGAGTTGAACCTACTCATGAACATATTTGCGCTGACAAGCACCAGAGGTCTGTGTGGCCTGATAAGGCAGGATAAAGAAGGAGAAGGCAGGACAAGAACTAGGTAATGGGATTGCTTTTCAGAAAAAAAAAACATGAGGGATCTGATGGGTCAAAAGGTATGGAAAAACTTACTTAAAATTGAAGTTTTTCTGTATTTGTATTTATGGACACATTATGACAACACTGTAATGGAACACCACAAAGACTGGGTCAGCTCTGTTCACAGCCAAGGAAAGATGGGAACAGTCTGCAGTACTGATGCCTAGAGACTTTTCACATACTCCCATTAGCCAAGATGCACAAACACCACTAACCATTCATAACTGCAGAATATATTTCCTCATTCTTGCCTTTTTTCACTGCAAAGCTGTTCTCTCACTGAAAAGGCAAAAATTTGAAATGCATTTTCATTCAGAGAAAGGTGCTTTCAGTAAAATATTACTTCCTACCATCTTTCAAATGCTTAACAGCTAGAAAAGATATCAAGATATCCATCCACTTCCATCAAAGTAACTTCAAACATATTTCAACTGCACCTACCAGTTACCTGAACAGACGTATTCTTTTTGAAATAAGCCTTGTAAAAAACAACTTCAAGGAAAGGCACTGAGAGACAAGTATCTAAAGTTTAATCCCCCAATATGGCAGAAGTTTGTTACACAAAATAAACACATGCACAGTTTATACATTTTCCATGTAACGTTTCCGCAAGTGTTTACTGTACTGAAATAACAACAAAACTCAGCAATATCACAAAATAATACTATAATTAAAAAGCATAATTTGTTTGCTCATGAAAAACAAATCCAGTCTGCTACATTACACAGTAGGTGAGGTTCTTCTGCTTCAAACACTATTTATGTTGTTTGACAATTATCTAAATGTCACCAGTAAAAGTAACAAGTCCAAATGCTTCGGAGTATTTGAGTTTTCCACATAAGTACGCATGCAAGCTGTGGAGCATAAGAATGGAACAATCCTGGTTTCCCCAAGGGGACAACACTAACCACAGGACTACTCAAACAGAAAACTTCTGCTGCTCTTATTAATCATAAGACAGAAGCGCAGGAAGTCTCTGATGCTTGTGTATTTACACGTTAACCACTAGAAGTCTGAGATCAACCTCTCCTTAATGCACTGTCCAAGCTACACCGCACTGGTCCTCCATACTAACTATGTTCCTAGGATAGACACAACCACTACTCAAATACTGTGTACCCACACAAGCACAATCAATCTTGTATTCAGTGGTGTGAGAGATGAGCAGTTCTGCCTCCTGCTTCCAAAGCCCACATTTGGACCTCACCTCTTAGTTCCATATTAACCACGTATTGTCAAATCAGCTGGTTTAGTATCATTTAGTATCTCATTTTGGTGGAGCTGTGCCTTCAGTTTGCCCGTCTTACAGCTGTTCAGTTGATACCAAAAAAGCACAATAGGCTCTATCTGGGTCTATCTTACCTGAAGACACCAGAACACTCTTAAGTAAATTATATCTGAAAACTCGAGCGGGAAAGACAATTGCATTTTGAAGAAGCATAGGATATCTTGAAGTGGAAGGGACCCACAGTGATCACAGAATCAGTCACCTGGCTCCACACTGCCCTCCTCCGAGATCTTAACCACAAAACCCCAATGGGAGGAATAAGTTGCATAATAGCTCTCAAAGCAAGTGAGGGAAGGTGAGCTAGAAGATTAAATAGAAGTTGCACAATACTTCTCCTCGTATCTGTGGTTTTGCATTTCAGTTGTTACTGTTATTATCAGCTTGTCAAAGCTGGGGAAGAATAAAACAGAAAGACTCCTTCACCGTACCTTCCAGGAAGACTGATATTTGCCCTAGCGTATGAAGTTGCTACATAGAACCACAGAATCTCAGAATCATTAGGATTGGAAAAGGCAGAGCATCTAGTCCAACCCACTCCCGCACATGCCCACTAACCACATCCCTTAGTGCCGCATCTACACGGCTCTCAACCACCACCAGAGATGGTGACTCCACCACCCGTGCTGCCTGCTCCAGGGCAACGCAGCGATAGCACGGGCAGGCCCTATAAATCACGTGTGCACACACGTACCGCGGGAGGGCGGCGCTGTGCCTCCGAGCGCAGCCCGCAGGGCCGAGCTCCCCGCCCGCGCCCGCTTCGGGGCTCCGCACCGCTCCTGGGGCGCCCCCTGCCGGCCTCACCGCGCCGCCGGCCCTGAGGATCCCCGCGCCTCCCGCCCGCCCGCGGCCACGCCAGCTCCTCGCCGCTGCGAGGCTCGGTTGGGGCTAGGGTGGGGGATGCCGGAGGGAGGAGTGGCGGGAAGAGCGGTGCCGGGCCGCAGCGAGGGGCTGAGGAGTGAGGGCGGGCAGCCGCGGGGCTCGGCCGCGAAGCTGGCGGACGCGCGGGAGGGCAGCGACAGCCACCAACAGCTCCCTCACCTTGAGCATGGTGCCACCCGGCTACAGATGCCCCGCCACCCGCGTCGCTGTTATGACGTTCGCACAGCGCGTCGCCAAGTTGTGACGTCTAGACGGCGCGCCGCCACAGCCACTGGTGAGAGGCCACTGGGGGCAGACGTCACGGCCTGCGCCCGGCGTGGACCCACGGCGCATGCGCGTGTCCTTGGCCGCCATGCCATGGGCGGGGCAGCGGGCGTGGCCCGCGCAGTGGGTGGAGAGGGATTGGGGGCAGGAAGGCGGGAGGGGCTGAGAAAGGACGTCTTGAGTGGTTCTTGCCAAAACTTGCCTCAGAGAGTATGGTTATTCTTGTCACAAAGCCACCCAGACCTGAGTCGGTGTGTTCGGGGAACGTGCCAGGCCCAGCTAGTGGAAGGGCCTGGATGTGGGTGGGTAAGGGTGGCAACGGGGGCACTGCTGCCCATGTAGAACCATAGAGCACGATCATAGAAACGTTTGAGTTTGATTGCATCTTTATAGGTCATCTAGTCCAACTGCCCTGCAATGAACAGGGACACCTACAGTAGACGCACAGTACTAGACCTACAATGTAGATACTAGAATTCAGAATACTTCTTACCACACAAGATTCTTCTAGTGTACAGTAAGCACTAACTCAAAATGAGGTCCAAGTCCAAAGCAAGTCCATTTTAAAACTGAATGCAAAACGTGTCTCATATTCTCTTGGCATGTGAATGGAACATCTCTTTAAAACTTCTTTCCAAAAAGTGAAGTCTGGTCTGTCATCAGTGCATCCAGACTATTCAGCCCTGTAAGCATGGAGGCACCTTTCAGTAAGGGATATTTGGATACTCAGAGATGTGTCAATGCCATTAGAATTCAGACAGGGCTAGAGCATAAAGACAACATTCCATGCCTTTTTTTATCTCAAAATAATAAATTAAAAGTAGTCCTTTCTCCATAGCTGAATACCCCTTAGTTTTTGCAGCCCAGGATGTGCAATCTCCAGAGTGAGTGCAATAAGCTCACATCTGCTGAGAGGGGAGGCACTACACATACACTGTTCGGTTTGTTATTCAGCTGTAACAAGAAAAAAAAAATATTACATTCCCTTCAATTAAGATAAACCCCCAAAAAATGCTACCCCCAAAAAAATTCTGATTTAAATAATGGGAAATCTCTTCCCATGCTGTCAGTAATTAACTGTGTTCTTTGCTTCTTCAGATTTGCTGGTCAGGAGTTTCCACTTTTCATTGCTTTCAAGATTTTTCACACCACTCAAGGCCAAGGCAGCAATAGTGGACAAAGAATAATGAGTCAATCAAATGAGATGATTTAGTTCATATTCACGTGTCATCATTTTCTGATCAAATACTAGGTTCTCAGTGCTTGTTATTTTTAACATTTTGGTAGATACTTATTATCTTGCTTAATCATGCTCACATAGTAACACTTTTCAAATGCAAACAAGTTTCATGCTTTCACAGAATACTGTTAATTTTTAGCTAGCAATGAAAAATTCTCTTTAATACAGAAGGATATCTTAGAGCATTTGTCTGTATTCTTTGTTGAGAGTAATTATTCTGTATGGAAAATGCAAGTGCAAACAGCTGTGCCATGCAGTCGCCATTGCAGTTCTGTTGTAAAGCCGTGCTGCCATGACTTGGTCTGAAGGGGTGACTGGCTGCTTAACTTCCGAGATCTGACAGGAACTTTTGCTGCCCAGTTATGGAATGAACGTGGGCACCACCAGAGGGTGTTACAAGCACCTGCATTCTGCTTTGAAATGAGTTAATGATCTGTCCAGTCCTTTTCCTTGGGACTTGGAGAGAAGCCAATGCCAGGTGGGGTTTGGCCTCTTCTCCCAGGTAACTGCTGGTAGAATTAGAGGTAATGGCCTTAAGTTGTGCCAGGGGAGTTTCAGCTTGGATATTAGGAAACAGTTAGAAAGAGCGGTGAGGCATTGGAACAGGCTGCCTAGGGAGGTGGTAGAGTCACTGTCCCTGGAGGTGTTCAAGAAACGTGGAGATGTGGCACTGAGGGACATGGTTAGTGGGCATGGTGTGATGGGTCAACAGTTGGACTAGATGATCTTAGTGGTCTTTTCCAATTTTTTTTTATTATATGATTCTACACTTCTAATTTAGACACACAAATAAGAACATGGAGAAAATAATATTATCCTCTTGTCATTATTTTTTTCAAGTCCAAAAATTACAGTAATTTAAAATATTTAATATTGCTTTTAGAACATGAAGACAATTAAAAAATGCAAAAAAAAAATCAAAAAGAATTCATACATAAAAGGTAAAGCACCCAAAGAACACAGTAGCAAATAGTTCGTCAGGAAGTGTATTGTGGAAAGACAGATGAGCCACATACCTCTTACAATCGTAGATTTTCTTTGTGATTACAGTTTTCCTTGTTCCACCCTAGAGAAAGATCCTGTATTTGTTTGTTGCAGTCTTTTTATAGACTTGATGGAAGCAGGTGAAGCAAGAATAAATATTTTCTTGATGGATGGGGATGTTTAAACCTCGTATAATAGAGTCAGACAATGGTTCTCAATGTGCTATTTGTAAAAATAGCACAGTCCTTATTTGTTGATAGATTCAACTTCAAGGAGCCATCTGAGGTGAAGTAAGAAGACTGCAGGTTGTGCCTACCCTTTCTTTTTAAAGCCTTATCATATTTTTCTGTTGTAATTTACAGGCAGCAGGTGATGCTTGCAAGTTAATGGGATATTGGAAATATTTCAAACAAGTGGTACAAGATGAGATTCAGTACCAAAACATAAGATAACAGGTATTGCTACAGTGAAGGATGACATGCATGTAATAAATTTTTTTAGACATGTTATTACAGGTTTGATTATAAACATTCCCTCTTTAACAAGAGTTGTATCTAAAATGTTAGTTGATGTTTAGTTGCTTCTAAGTGACCTCTGATTAAAGAATACTAACGGGCCTCTTTCACCATTGAATTGTACTTGTGCAGTCAGTTATAACTGTGGGAAATAAGCCATCGGAGTATGGCAAACATTTTTGGGAAAGTGGTTTCCAGTACTTTATGGTAGTTATGTGAGAGCGTGCAGAGTGACTGGGCAGTTTGCAAAGCAGGCACATTTTTTGATGTATTTTATTCATCAATGTTACAAATACATATTTTTGTGATTTACTTATATGCAGTGACTACATAGCAATTATTGATTGATACATATGACAGATATAAGTACCTAAAGAACAAAGAGTTGTTCTACGAAAACTTGTAATGCATATGATTTTATCAGCTCCAGTATTGAGTGCACTTTTTCTTTCATGTGGAAGTTCATCTTTTAAGCAATTCATATGACTGATTGAAAAGAACGGGAAAATCTTTATAGAGAAGACCAATAAAAATACATTCACTTTCATGTGTGTATACTGTTCTTTACATTATATCAGTAATCTGGATGAAATCCCTGCATATTTTGGTGGCAGGAATAACTGCCAGAGAAGGTTGTCTGCAAAATTTCTCTAGGACAGCGATAACATGTGACATAATGGATTGTGCACAGTCCACATCACTGTCAGACAGACTTCAAAAGAAACTGAAGTTTCTACACTTGAGGCTACAGAATAAAGGCCTTTGACCCAATCAGCTCACGGCTGTTTCTAACGTTAGGTAAAACCTATACCAAGTTAGAGTTTAATTTTGCATGCAGTATCTTTCCCTCTCCTTGGTGAATAGCTTCTCTTTTAGAAAGCTGCAGCTCAGAGAATATTGAGAATGTTGTTACAGCTCATAAACTATGTCAGTGCAGGCAGAAATATAATTTAAGAAACTCATCTTTTGCCTTACAGTCTGATCTTTCTTAATGTTGCATTAGATTGTTATTTACAGTTGAATTTTTTTCAGTAAAATACGAACGATCCTTTACTAGCAGCACAACAGGTATTTGGCACGTGTTTAGAGGTATGGTAGAAAAAATGGACTTGTTGCACACTCTTGTTAAAATCTGAGCTTGCAACATCTACTTATTAAATATCAGTGCAATTACCTAGTGACACTGATCTTTGGAAAACATTACAAGCCTGAAAAGCTAGCTTACTTTGGTGTTCTCCTACACGATAAATCTTGTGTATTTTTTTAAAACATATTTTTCCATGCACCTTTTCTTCACTAAAATGAAATTTCTAATGCCTTGACGTGCCACTACTGTTTTGTCAGCCTGTTTAAAACTTGCTTTTAAAATCTTTATATAAAACACTCTGCTTTTCTGACTCCTACTGCACTTTTGTATGTTTAAGCAAAGGAATACTGTTTGGCAGATCTCTTTTCCTTTCAAGTTAATTTGAAAGTATGTCCTTAACAGAAAATACACAACCATAAGGGCTCCAATAAACTGCCCTGAAAGTGGCTGTAAATTTTGGTGGGCGTTCCAAATATTCTGCACAAAGCACAGTCAGTTGTGTACACGTACAGCTTTGCCAGACTGGTCTCCAAAACATACAATCCATTTCTCACGTTCATGTGAATTTTAGCACAGTTGTTACGAACAGCCAATTCAGCTCTATTTCATAGGGGTGTGCGATGATGGACCTTTTCAAGTGCCTTTCTAAAGGGAGTATAGTCTGGATATTCATGAGCATCCTATTTAATTCCATGTTACTCATTCCCCAGTTTGCAAAAAAAAAAAAAAAGAAAAAGAAAAAGAAAAAATGTTAAACATTTTTGTGTTTAATAATAGGTTTTTTATTTAATCTGGAGTGAAACTAAACTTGAGCATTTGCTTTTCATTCTTAAACATGACTATTTTTAAAAGTATTTTGGATGTAATGCTTCTCAGAGTTGCTATTTTGGAAGCTAGAAAGTTTGTAGTAATACATTGAATAACTAAACAGAGTACTAAGGACAGATGCCATTGCAGATTTCTTCATGCTTTCCCACTGACCTACCTTTAATTGCATCAAAGGCATTTCTGCATTTTAGCACATGCTGTGCCATCAACTTTGTCACGTTCTAACAGCTTCCAAAACATACTTGGTGCTGTCTAAATCCTGAGAGGTGGGAGGTAAAACAGATAAAATCCTGCAAAAAAAGTGTAGTTCACTTGAATTGCGTTTCACTGTTGATCGTACCACGGCTAAACACTGCAGTGTTCCTTCCGTAATCCACATCTTTGACTTCTTACTGCAGCCATCAGTAGCCCTAGTTCCACATTTCATATTACACCATCCCAGCACTGATGAACAATTCTTCTGCTAACAGGTTGTCGATACTTCCAGCAGAGATGTCAGCTAAAAGGTGCACAGCTGTAACACTACTAATAGCAGCGAGAACATAAACCAGCATTTTTTGATGCTTCTTAGCACCCATCACAACAAAATCTAGCTCTTCAAAATTTAAACGCATCTCAAATTTCTATTGAGCTGGTTACACTTTAGATGTTAACTGCAGCTGGAATGTAAAAGGTGTTGCGATGGTTGCCAGTCTCTAAGATTTTTACTACATCAAATCTTTTCATCTTAATAAAAAAGTTATATTCACAGTAAATGCTTAATTTCTTAGCAAGAAAATGTATTATTTATCTTTGTATTTATTGGCAAATGAGGTATTGACTTCAGTATCTATATATATAAATATAAAATGTAGCACTTTAATTAAATTTTTAATTTAAACTTTTATTTCAATTCTATTTTAACTGTATTTTAATGTTTCTAACAGTATCCACACACACTTCTAAGAGTGAGAATCTGTGGGACCTACAGATTTGCGCATACAAAGGAAACCTTACCTTATCTTACCTTCTGCTGGAGAAGGTAAGATAAACCACTATATGCTGTGCTACATCTTGCATGGTACAGGTTAGCTGCAAATATGAAAACATGGCTTCTCACACCTGTTTAACAAGTTTAGCAGAACAGATAGATTAATTCTAACTACAAAAAATAAAATCCAACTGTACTGCAAAACTGGCATAAAACTGGAATGTTCGCAATTATCACACTTGCTTTGGAGCAGAACTTCTCTGAAGTACAGTTGGTTATTTGGGTGTTAAAAAGCTTGTATGGAGACTCCTTTGGCTAGAGTATTTAGTTTATTCAGCTTACGCAGAGGTAAGCCTTACTCCTCTTGGTTTCAGACAACAGTACTTAGTCAAAATCCAGCTCTTTCAGAAATAAGCTAAAATTTTCCAATATGCTTAGTAATAATTGGATCAGCTCCCAGCATTATGAACATGAATATTCATTAAAATAAAAGCTTTAGTTCAGTTTACTATAATAATCTATTTTTTTCCTGACTGCACAATTCTTTTCACTGCTTTGGATCTGTCAGGAGAAATAGTGAAGGGAAACTATTACTTGACAGTAAGACTTCCAGGTTGCAATAATGTACTGAGAATCAGGGGGCAACGTTTTGCACTGTAAAATGTCTTAATTTTTAATGTTTTTCATGTTAAAAATTAAAAAATGTTTGTCATGATTAAAAGTTACCACTGGAAGTTATGGTAATTTCTTGGTATTGAGTTGCCACCCTTGTTAGGTAAGACATCCAAGGAGAAGAACCTGTAAGAGGCAGAAGAGCTGTTACAAGGCAAATCTCACGGAACATTCACAGCTGGTCAAGAACATGCAAGTGATTAGGACTCCATCCTGGGAATAAATCAGCCAGCAAGGCTTTCTGAGAGGTGCAAGAAGTTGGCAATCCCTCGCTTTCTAGGAGTGAAAATGAAAGCTACTGCTACACCAATATGGAGGAAAGTGCTTGGGCCATCCCTTGTATTGGCACCAGCGTCACCACCGCAAACACAATTCCATGCATTTTGATGACTTCAGCAATCTCAGAAGGTAAACATGAGAGGAATATACCGACCACCTGGAATTCCTCCCTTGAGACTGAACCACAAAGCAGCACATGGGTGAAATGCTTGGTTTCAATCGTGCAATTCTTTTGACAAAGAAGGGATGGTAAACTTAGAAAGTCTCAAATACCTAGGAACACACCCATCACATACACATTTGACTGCAGGAGATAAAAGATTCTCACACAGAATAAAGAACTATATGATTGGTTTAATTCAAACTTGTGAGATGAGCTACGTGACAAAAAGGAGTAAATGAAGCAATGCTTAGACTGTGCCTGAGGACATACAGAAAGTGGGCGTGGGAAAGAAAGCTGGCAATTTAGGTCAAAGACGTATCTATCTCATAAAATTAAATAGTGCAGTAAAAAGGTTAACAATGAAAGCCATCTATCTCATTAGAAAAATAGTATTTTTTATTCGGCACCATTTATTGAACATTTACCCTTACAAGATCTGTTACCGTGGGTGACATCAGCATGAGACACAATGCTGACATTCCTTCATGTGGACAGAAGACTGAAGAGTCACCAGCTACTTAAACAGAGATCACGATAAGGTTAGGAATTTCATGTCAACAAGGCTGGATAACATAGCAAAAAAAATACAGAAGGAATTGACTGAAAATTACTTTCTCCAAACTAAAGTTACTTATCACACAAAGCAACTGAATGCATGTGAGTCAAATATTGCCAAAAAATAAGGCAACATAATCCAAAAACATGAACAATTTTTTAAGAGTAGTGAGCCAGTAAACTATGAGAACTCTCTTTAGAGGAACAGTGGATGCATTATTTGAGATTCCTAATCAACCAAGCAGGTGCTAACAAATAAGTAAAGTTGGCCAGTATTGTGGCAGAAAGGTATTGCCAAAAACGTGACCTGGCTCACAAAGGAAAGAAGCTAAAAAGACAAACAAAATTAAATAAATGAATTTACAGTGTGGAATGATTGCAGTCTTCTTCTCTTCCACTGTATCAGTCCACAACATTTGGTCTCCTTTTGAACCAAAAATAGGGAATATTGCAATTAAGAGGCCCCTTCTCTTGTGACACATTCCACATCTGCACTGTTCTCTCATTAAACAGCACTACTCAGTGTAGCATCAAGTTAAGTTAGCAAAGAGGGAGAGGAAAAATGATTTCATGCAAGTAAAGTCTTAAATCATCCTATGCACTAAAACAAAATTAAAATACTATTTTAGAACTCAAGATTAAAGAAAGAAAAAAGAGACATTCAGAGTTATTTTCAAACATTTTTCATGGCAGATTTTTGAACCAGGGACTTAGACAGACAGACCCACTGAAGAACAGACAGTGGCAGAAAAAAGGAAATTGTGGCAAGGGATTGACATGGAAGATTTTTCAAGCAGTCTGATGAAAGCATGTCAAGATCACAGTCTCCCTCCTGTTTTACCTCACCCCTTCCTTTCTTGGCACTGGATGTTGTCCTAATCTGAGGCATTAATTCTGACATGAATGCTTCATTATGGGAAACTTAAAGGATTATGACTTAGGCTTCTGGCACTTTGAGGTCCAAGTGCTTAATAAATGCATGTTATTTCTAAGCATTTGAGAGAGTTGATAGAACCATCTTTCTTCCAGCCTCTGACTAACTCCAAAGGCCAGCTTCGGTTCTCATTTTTGTTGATTAAATATATGCCTTCATGCTAGGTTACAAATGTAACCATTAAGTCTCAGAACATAGGTTCAAGGTTGTAATACAGAGCATACAAATGAATATACTAGGCAATTAACACTGGGAAGATTATAAAATATAGCTAAAGACACAAGCTTGATGCTTTATAAGGGCATCCAACTTTTCTCGTTAGGATGACACTGGCTATCATTAACACAGCATTATGAATGATAGCAACACAAGACATTTTTGAAGATTTGTTCAGCTTAGTAAACTCTTAAGTCCTGAAATCCAGGCACACTACACTAAGTATTACAAAATATACAACAGAGTGTTTAAAGCTTAAAAATATTTTATTTACACTTCTCTTTATACACATTTTATACATTTTTTTTTCAGTTTAAAAACTGAACAGAGCACAAATGCAAGTCTGAGCACACTGTACCCACAGCTAGGGAAAATTACCTTCTGCCAAAAAGAGACAAGAAAAAAGGCTTTTTAAAACAGTTTAAAAGAGGCAAGTCTTGAAATTTTTCAGAGAAGTATATAGCAGCCCTGATGTAGTCATTAGACAGTTAATCCAAATGTACATATGAGGTCACATATATATATATAATGTTATTTTTATATAGGAAAAGTATTTCCAATTGCTAGACACAAACACAGCAGACTTCGAAAATAACTTTTCCTGTTATCAAATACATTCCTTTCGATACAAACAATCTGATATTGTACACTAGAAACAGGTGGGATACTATAGCAGAATTGCATTCTCCAGCATATAATAATATACTTTAAAAAGATCTAAAAAAATAACAATATATCGGGAAAAATATTTAAAATAAAAAAGATAGCTCACTCTTCCCTTCACCTGTTCCCGTAACTGACCTAGAAGTTAGGTGGGTTCCACTGAGGTAAGAAAAGCCCCCTAAGCACAGCTGCTGTACAGTCCTAAGTAACACCGTATTCCTAGACTGACAGCAATGCCTTCTCTACCAGACCCATAAATAAAAACTACCACCTGCAAATAGAAGTGGTTTCCCCCTAGCTACCAACTTAACATTAATCCAAAGGCATTTGACCATGGAAAGTTATTTTAAAAGATTACCTAAACATTAATTCTAATTAGGGAAATGAAAAAAAAATAAAAATTAGTAGAGAGATCCAGTGAAGCTTTGCACAAAGAAGTAGGTTTTTCTGCCACCTGCCACATGACTGTTTTTATAAAGTACCTACACAGAGGGAAAATCTAAATTGTTTACCAACATCCAAAAATAGAATACAGATGCAAAAGTAGTCATCAATATTTATTTTAAGCAGCTTCAGATTGACTTACAAACACTGAAACCTCAATGTGTTAGCTACAGGACACTGGCAAGCTCTGTTCTAAATGGATTATGTATCTCCCAGTTCTGTTCTCTCCCATATTCCTTCAGTGAGTCCTGCCACATAGGACAGACCATGCTGACTGAAGTAACTTCACCAGGTATTTGTTATTAAATGAAGAACAGGCCGGGTGCTTTCTTTGATGACCCAGCCTTGTAAGCACTTAGGCACACGTTTGATCATGTTTGTGCCATTATGCTTTAAGTACCTTACAACTTTATGCATTCATTATATTGCACTGTTCACATGTGCAAAGTCCACATTTGAAGCATTAAAAGAAAGAGGGGTCCAATTCACTACTTTTGTAAGGAAAAATACCTTTAAAAGGCAAAACACCTCTACAAATGTGATTAATTCTAAAAAGACCTTGTCATTTTACAAAGGCAAAAGAAATTTATTTTTAAAGAGTCACTAGCATCTCCCCGTAACGCTTACCTTCATTTCACAGAAGAATGGACATAATGAGCTAAGGGATGTTTTTCTTTTTAAGCTTCCTATCATTTGTACCCGCTGAATGTTATCCTTTGCTTCCTGAGCATCAGTGCTTCATTCCTGATGCAAATATGTACTGTATTATCGGCAGGAAAAAAGGCAGCCCTTGTGTTTATAAGGCAGGAGGTCGGTAAGAAATAATGGCTGCAAACCTCAGAGACCAGAGAAATACTCAAGTCACAAACCCTTAGAGCTAGTATGAACAGGTCTGCCACCACACTGCGGAAAGTGGGGCGTCCATATGTTTCAAAGGAAGTAACAAAAGCATGTTGCCTTGTGCATGATACACAGCTACTAGCCCCTCTCGCTGGCAGTGCTTTCTGAAATAGCAGATCCTTTGAAAAATTACATACTGCCTCCCTCCAGTTGAATCAAAGGAGAAAGAATTTCAAAAGGTTTTTTTTCAGCCTAATACCTCCCACTGTGAAACCACTGCCAACACCTCGTGGGGAAAAACTAAGCTATTCTTTCCTTACGTAGTAGTCTGAAAAGAATTATCTGTTCCATTAAAGCAGAGATAGCAGCATGCTGAATGGCAATAGGCAGTGTTCAACCAACTCACAGAAGCACTATGCTTTTTATCCATTCTGGCTCATTTGGAAATAAAACTCCTTCCTGGAGTTAGATGCTAAATTAAGAAGCGAAGCTGATAATCTTTTGCTCTAAGTGTGAATAAACTAGACTGTAGCTCACTATGTCCACCTTCTTAAGAAAAGGCAAGTACACTTGCAATTTTAAAGGAGGTCATATGTTAAGTTTTAAATCTCTAGGCAAGATCAGATTTGCAGGTGTTGCATGAAGGATGGGATGGAAATAGATTAAACCCCCCACAAACTTACCAATCAAAGATTGCCACTTACCTTCTTCGTGACGAATGAAAGGCATTTAGATGCGTTTAAAATCCTCCTTATTAATCTAATCATAATGCTTAAAATTTGATAGCAATTCTTTTTTCCCAGATTACTTTTGTTTTTATTTTAACACTTAACAATCTGGAGCTAAATACCGAAACCAAACAATCAATCCAAAACTTTCAATAAAACAGAAAATACCCCTCTGACATAGAACATAACAAAAATAACTGCCTCACAAGTTCCACTGCGGTGGAAAAGAGAACATAAGCATCTAATTCACGCTTGAAACAATAAAAACACGGTAGAAACGTGAATTAACAAAACATTCTCACGTTCCCCCATGTTATAAACCCAAGTAAATTCCAATCATTTCTAAAGCTCAAAAGGTTACAGCCAGCTTCTCAAAGACATGACAGCATGGAGGCAGAAACCAGCAGTTCAAGCTAGAATTTCACAATCCTGAACAAGACCTTTCAGAATTGGACATCCGAAGATAAACAGGAACTTGCAAGCAGAGCACCTAAAAATGATCTGGTTCTTAATGTTTCAAGTGTCAGTACCCACCAAAGCCATCACTAGTAGTTGCTTAGCCCACAAAACTCAGAAGTTGCTTAAATGCAGACCTGAAACATAACTTGAAACGCCTCCATCCTTACCATTATTCCTAATTAAGTCTGAAGTCATATCCATTTACTACACTTGATTCATGGAAGACCAGATTCCCAGAACCACATCCATTCCCCAGACAAGCCCTTGTAGTAAAAAACCTTATGCTAAAAGGGCTGCTCCAAAAGTAATGCCTCCTATTTTATTACATTGGCCTACAACATCAGAGGCGGTTGGTGGTGGTATGGCAGTAGGGGTTGAACCTTCCCACCAATACTCCATTGCGTTTTGTTGCCGTGCAACAGATGGCAGCAGAGGGGCAGTCTGACACAGTGGTGTCTGACGTGGAAGTGCAGATGAAATAATGGTGTGGAACTGAATTCCTTCATGTGGAAAAAACGGCACCCACTGACATTCAGCACTTGCAGAATGTTTCTGGAGATCAAACAGCGGATGTGAGCATGGTGAAGCGGCAGGTGGTGCGTTTCAGCAGTGGTGACAGTGACACGAAAGACCAGCCACGTTCTAGATGGCTACGCACAGATGTCACACTAGGAAATTCATTCATGTGAATCTGCAGATTATGCAGGAAACTTTGTACAGAACTAAGTATCTGCTTCAACATGTTGAAAATAATGTTGAAATATCACAAAGTTTGCACCAGGTGGGTCCCACAAATGCTCACACATAGGGTCAGAAAGAACACTGTATGCAAGTTTGTCAGGACCTACAGAACTAATATGAAGATGAAGGTGAGTTTCCTAGATGGCACCATTACCAGTGATGAGATGTGTCAGCGCTGTGAGCCAGAGTCAAAAATGCAGTCCATGGAGCAGCAACGTGAATTTCTCATCAAAGAAGAATTCAAGACACAGCCCTCATCAGGCACAGTGATATCTTTTGGGATAGGAAAGGTGTGATCCTTCTGAATTTCCTGGAACCCAGACAGACCATCAACTCTGACCCATACAGCACGACAGACTAAGCTGAAGGCTCCAACTTCCAGAGTCAAGCCAGAGAAGACAACCCTTCTCCTGTAACACAATAATTCCAGGCCCCATGCTAGTTTGAAGACCATGGATCACACTGGCAATCTTGGCTGGACTGTCCTACCACACCCACCGCATAGGTTGGATTTGGGCCTTCCAATTTCCATCTGCTCAAGCTGATGAAAGATGGACCGTGCAGGCAACATTTTCAATGTTGCATCACAGCAGCTGTGGAACAGTGGGTCACCTCCACTGCTACAGATTTTTACAATAGCGGCATGCAGGCTCTTGTTCATTACTGTTGAGAATGCATAGCTAACGGTGGCAACTGTGGTGAAAGACAATGTTTTGTAGCCGAGAATTTGCTCTATCAAATAGCATTATTGTGCTCTTTGTAGCTGTTGTAGTTTCCATGGAAATAAATTGGAGGCATTACTTTCAGAGGGAGCTACATATTATTAATAAGCCCCTTTAAGCTTACTCAAGCAGGATTAGATTTTTGCTGCCCCATACCTTTATTAAGAAATGAGATTGTGACAAAAAGAGTAAGAATAGTGAAGAAAGACAAAAAGGTTTTTTTGTGCCCTAATATTCTATGAGATAGGTACAGAAGAACCTTTTTACTCGCACACAGCCAGTACCTACTGGAATCAGGTCATCTCTGAACCCACAAAGGGCAATGTACACACGTCTCACAGTAGAACTGAGGTTTTAGCGTAAATGAAGTTGGCTTTAAGTTAAACCACTAAGAAAGTAAATTATATTTCTCACTCAGTAAAGACTTAAATTCAAAAGCAAGCCTTAGCCTGCATCAGAAGGCTGAAAAATCAATATTTGGTCCAGTCACTACAGGCATAGATAACTTATTACTACAGCTACGATGGCATAAATTCTCCCTTTCTGTTAAAACTTATGGAAAGAAAATGCTTTCAATAAATCATTTTCAACAAAAAAGATCTACTGATCTGATTCAGATTATCACAGCTTAACCCAGAAAACAATTACTACAAAGACATCATGAATTACATAGATGAGGAGCTGTACACGTTGTTTTAACTTCTGCTGATGATTTAAAATTTAGTTTAGGTAAGTGGGTGTCATTTTTAACGCAGGACATTTTGCAGTGATTTTGGTCCCTCTGCAAGTGCATTCTTTTTGAACTCCCTGAGTACTGTACATTCCTTTTCTACAGTGATTTCTAACTGGAAGATGCTGAATAAAGTGGATTTGCATTGCTGTATATTAAGTCTACTGCTTAAAGAAAAAAGTAGCATAAGACTTTACAAAATATGCAAGTACGTGTTTCAGCATTTTGTCCCTACACTCCTGAATTAAGTGTAAGCTTCTGAGTTACCCACATTTCTCCTTCAGATTCTAGAAGTGATTGTTTTCACAACATTAAAGAAAGTAAGAATTGAATTGTCATTATTTATACCTTGGCAAATCATTCTTACCAATATACTGCCAGGAATATCTGCAAGTTAAAACAATGGAGTTATTAAAAGCCCTCAAGAACAGCACATTTCGTTTCAGGCACTATGAGGTCAGTAGCTATAGATGTGAAGGTTGTCATTTTTTTGTAGAAACATAAATGGTAGCAGCCATCCAATCACCTGACTCAAAATACAGTAGTTCACAGCAGCCAATAATTAAAAATAAAACTACTATTAATAAAAGATTTACCACTTCTATACGAGTACAACCAAAGCCACTGCTGAGAATACACTATAGTACATCCAGTTGTGAAAATAACTGTGGGTCAAAGCAGTGCTGGCGAGCATTTGCTTACTGACATTTTCCATTTTCATAAAAAAGAAGACCGGGTAGCACATTCACACATAAAAGAAACTCAGGTAAGATGTATTTCGTTTTTTAAAAATAATTTATAAAATAACAAGTTATTAACAGTTCATTATGTAAAATCAGTATAAGGATTTTAAAGTTACTGAATCAATCAGTATATGCTAAAGATATTTTGATACCAAACGAGGCTTCCAGTTACATAAGAACTTGGACTTATTTAGCTCATTAATGGATAAAACTACACCTTAAATTTAACAGATATGGCTGAATTTGTTCACTGGTTAAAATATAGCTGCATGTAAAAAGATTTTTTTTTTTTTAACAGTGTATACGCATGTGAGCATACATACTTTACTCACCAACAAACATAATGCAGACAACAGAAGGCAGCACAGAAATAGTGTTTTAAATAATATTTTTAAAAAGTTAAAGTTTCATTTTCAATTCAGTAGAAAATGTGTAATTCACATTTTGGCGGACTTACTAGCACTAATATACAAAACTTGGAAAAAAACACATGCAAAGAGATTGAGGTTATACTTAACAGTATTTAAGGGAAAACAGAAACACCGTGCAGATGTGAGAATACTTTGCAATTAATGGGAAAAGCATCCAAACACAACAGAAAACACAAAAATGGTTTTAGTTTTGTTCTTTTAAACTTAGTTGTATCCTACTACAGCTGATGAGTTCTACCTTGATGCTCAATAAAAAATGAGAATCGGGCCTTTCGTCCTTCCACAAATATTTTGTAAAATTCAACTGATTTCAGAAGTCTGGTACCGTGGCCACAGGAATACAAACAAACAAAAAACCAAACCATTATAGACATGAAACGCTATCAAAAGAATAAGCACACCCAAAAATATATATTTTCTTTCCCCTGCTTACAACTGCATTTGTTAAAACAAAAACAAAAAAATCCCACAACTTTTACAATATCAGACCAACTACTGGCTTTTCTAATGAACTTGCTAAGTATTCTCCCTGTAAATCCTGTTTCTCTTAAGCATTGAGCAGTTGTCCTTACACACAACGTGGTAACGTCTCTGAAGGAATTCAACTAGATTGTATGTTAGCTGCTCCAAAAGTAATGCCTCCTATTCTATTATGCTGGCCCACAATGTCGGAGGCAGATGGTGGTGGTACCGCAGCAGAGGTTGAACTTTCCCTCCAACAGTCCATTACATTTTGTTGCCGTGTGACAGGTGGCAGCAGAGGGGCAGTCTGAGGAAGTGGATGTGAAGCGTGTGTGATTGGAATTCCTCCAACAAAACAGGAAACAATTGCACCCACTGACATTCATTGACGCTGAACGTTTCTGGAGACCAACAGCGGATGAGAGCACAGTGAGGCAGTGGGTGGTGCATTTCAGCAGCGGCAAGTGATGTGAAAGACAAGCTACGTTCCAGATGGCTGTACACCGCTGTCACATCATGAAATGAAGAGTGTCTTGCTCAGACCATCTGCACGAATCAGTGAGTTATGACCAGGAAACCAAAACAAGGCTGAGGGTGATGGTTTCCTGGACTGCATCACTACTCGTGATGAGATTTGGTGCCAACATTTTGAGCCAGAGTCAAAACAGCAGTCCATTGAGTGTGCATTCCTCATCAAAGAAAAAGTTCAGGATGCAGCCCTCAGCAGGTAAAGTATGTGCACAGTCTCTTGGGATAGGAAAGGGGTGATCCTTCCGGATTTCCTGGAACCCAGCCAGATAAACCACCAACTCTGACCACTCCATCGTGACACTGACTAAGCTGAAGGCTCAGAGTTCCAGAGTTAGGCTGTAAAAGATCACAAAAAACACTTTATGACTTTTCGGGGTGTGCTTGTTATGTCTCAAACGCTTGCAGTGCAAAGCTGCTACCATGACAACTAGCTGACAGGCAGGACGTGACACAAACCAGAAAAGAAGACAGCCTTTCTCCTGTAACACAGTAACTCCAGGCCCCACACTAGTCTGAAGACCACGGATCACACTGCCAATCTTGGCTGGACTGTTCCACCACACCCACCGTATTGCCTGCATTTGGGGCCTTCTGATTTCCATCTGTTCAAGCCGATGAATGACAGACTGCATGGACAACATTTTTCTACGAACGATGCCATCAGAGCAGCTGTGGAACAGTGGCTCACCTCCGCTGGTGCAGATTTCTACAAGCGCAGCATGCAGGCTCTTGTTCGTTACTGTTGAGAATGCATAGCTAATGGTGGTGACTATGGTGAAAAATAGTGTTTTGCAGCCAAGAATTTCCTCAATCAAGTAACGTTACCGTGCTCTTTGTATCTGTTGTAGTTTCCATGGAAATAAATAGGAGGCATTACTTTTGGAATGATACATGTTTTTTTTCCGACAAATAAGATTCAGCTTTTCATATTTCACTGAGAGTGTTTATCCTGTTCTAGCTGCAACGTCTAACATGTTCCAAAACATATTCAGGGAAGTGCAAGCTGCAGACCTGTAAGCCATCCAGCTTGCAGGGCATCCTTGGGTATTCATCTTCTTTCCACTTGTTTTCCTCTGGATCAAAGGTGAGAATTGAGTCACTGTAATGACCATTGTAACAGAGGCCTCCAAGAACCATTATCTGTTTGTCCAGAACAGCTACACCATGACCACTCCTACCAATTGGCATAGAAGCCAATATAGTCCACTGATCAGTATCAGGGTCATAAACTTCTGTAGATGGGCATCCTTGAGATTCAAAGGAGGCCCTGAGGATCACACAGACACCACCAAAGACATAAAGCTTACCATTATAAGAAATCATTTTGTGAAAGCATCTTGCATAATTCATTTTGCATTTGTTCTCCCAACAGTTAGTGACCACTTGAGTTCTCCTTGTTCGCTGCTCTACTGTCCCTTCTTTACTGGGATCAAATACACACACTTGCTTAGAAGTTGAAGATGATGTAATTCCACCAGTGATATACAACTTGCTACCCAGCACAGTTCCTTCATGTCCATATTTATTGACTGGGTAGGGATCTACAAATTCCCATTTATCTTCAGTAATATCATACCGTTCAGTTGAATAAAAGGTTTCATCCCTGGTTCTCCCAGCCACTGCATAAACGTACCTCCCAATAACTCCAACAGCAAACTCAGAACGTGGGACAGACATGTCTGCCATTCGTAACCAAGTGTTCTGTCTTGGGTCATATCTAAACACTTTGGATGAAGCATGAAACTCACCGTCTGGCCCCAGTTCTTCCCCACCTAACAGGAACACAAAGTTATTCACAATGGCAAGGCAGTCTGGTCGTAAAGGTACTTGAGGACCCTCTAGTTCCCACCAGACCCTCGGTTTGTGCAAGAGAAGAATTTTACTGTTTACCATACTGTGTCCTATCATTCCTCTAAACACGGCAGTCTGGGGTTTGGCAGAACGAATTTTGTTCGATTTCATTTCCATCAAAGGCTGCTGGTGAACGCTATGAAAGTAATTCATGGCTTGGTCAACCTCATGTCGCAGCTGCCGGGAGTATCGGTAAAACTCTGATGTTTTTACCTATGAATACATTTAAAAGATATTAAAATTCTGACCAAGAGAAACAATCCAAAAAACCTAAATAGCTATGTGTAATTTAAAAATTACTTGACTTAGTTTAACTCGGGTATTCTCAACAGCAATTGCATTTGTGTATGGAGGCTTAAGATAATGCACTGTTATTCAAAATCCACAAGGCAATTTAGTGATTAAAAGCACAGTGGCTAATGTTGTGACTGGAATACTCACACACAAAATTTAAGCAGGGATCACTCACAGGCGAAACCTCCAAGTCCAAAAATCATTATTCCTTCTTCCCAGGAAAGCCTCTTTCCAACTTCTGCTTAATCAATGAAATGCCTAAGTTAAAAGTACACTATTTTCCTGGTTTTGAAAGATATTCTGTACACCCATTCCGCACTTACTAAGCTCTACTCTAGACTAACTTCTAATGAATTCTCCCAACAGAGCACAAGTAGGTATTCCCCAACACTACACTCTGCCCGCAGGACTATTTAATTGTGATGGAAAGGGAAGGCTGACAATCCCTTCCTTCAGAACACGTGATCATATTCTCCACTCTGCAAGGTTCCCTCTCTGTATGTCTCCTCAAGCTAACACATACCTTTAATACAAGAAGAAAACATATCAATCAATATTCCTTTACTTGCATATTTTACTGGTAAACTGGAGAAGTAAGTTTGAACTTTCACTTCCCAAATGAGCTTTACAACCTTTGTACTACTGCCTAGTTGTGACGCACTCCTCGCTGCCGGCTTTCAATTTGAAGAGCCTGCACAGCTTTTCTTAAAGAACAATTCTAAGACTCTGCCTTCTATCTAAGCTAATTTGAGTTCCTCCAGCTGGTCCTGTGATGATTCCAAAACACATCCTCTGATTTGAACATTCTGAACATTTTTATTTATCTAGCACGGAACAGGTCTTGGATTACCATGTGACTGTCTTCAAAGATGTTTCACTCTCCCTGTACACATAGCCTTGTCTCACACAGCATTCTGACTTACACCACTAAAACAAATCTAAAAAAAAAAAAAACAACCAAACACAACACTAAATATTGCCAAATGCACAAATCCTCTATCAGATTTGATCCTAGCTTTCAGTATCTTTCACATAAAACTGGACTGCTTTCAAGAGCTCTGAATGCCATTATTTCCTACCAGCTCCAAAACAAGGAGCAATGCTCTAAAAAATGTCAGACCACTCCAAAATTTCAAAACAACCAGAAGAGAACATGAGAAGTTAATATATTTCAGTATCTGTTCCCCCACCTCCTCACATTCCCCTTCCCAAGGGACAAAAGCCTGTACCACCACTTATATAAGTAGCAACGGGTGTGAATGAGCTTTCACATATATGAAAAACAATTTCAAAACAAGTATTCTTTATACCTTGTGAATAAAGTAGTTGCTTGTTCCATAAACCAGTATTATTCAAATTTTATTAGCTTTCTGTTAATTGCTTCTCTTCCTTGTACAGTAAATAGGACATTCTGCTGACATGAGTTGCTTGCAACTGCACAGATTTGTAGATCTGAACATAAATGCCAGAAAACAGGGAGGGAGAAAAGAAAAAACTACAGCCCACCACAGGTAAAATACAGAAAAGCCTGAAGATTACAAAAAAAAAAAAAAAAAAAAAAAGCAAGCAAAAATAACAAATCTGGATGGGTATTCTCCAAAGTAACTTTCAAGTTCTAGAACAGCACCATTATTTCACACATTTGCACTCCAACTGGAGCCATAATTTCTGTAATTAAACAAAAAGATTAACAATTTTTGTTCCGCTTACATGGAACTGAAGTTTTCTTAGAAGATCACGGAAGACAACAGGAACAAAATGTATACAACATGAAGCATGCCAGAAAAGGCTGGATGAGATGGAAAGTGTTTTTTTATTTCCCCATCAGTATTTACAATCATCTTTAGACCTAGACATGGAAATACCAGCCAGAAACTGGAATAAGCATCATCTATCCAAACCACTCTGCTCCTTTACTTAGACAACCTAAACCTCATCCCATGAAAGCACACAAAAGGAAACAAGGGATATCTCTAATTTCAGACAGCCTCTCAAGACCAGTGAGACAATCTCTTAGTAGGTTACTACTTAACTTGGTAAGGGCATTAATATCAAAGCAAAGCCTCAATCTCTTACCTTAAACCAGTAAGGCAACAAGAAGTAAATGCAACTACCAATTATAAACAGCTCTTTCAGACTGAAGCATGCGGAGAAGTTAGCTACAAGCACAGTCTTGAAGAGATGAAAATATGAGTTCTCAGAATATTGAGAAAAGAAAACCAGGGTGACAGTAAACCATTTATCTATATTTCTGGAAGAAAATGTAGTTGGAGGCTTCCTAGCCTTTGCTGTTGGGAAAAAATGCTCTGACCAGCAGAACCTCTGCCATATAGGAACCATATTTCTCCTGAGGCTCAAACGATGGTCTAAGATGAATGCTAGTATATGCCTTTATGAGCAAGTAGAGACTGCTCACCTTTGCTTGATATTAACAAACGCAAGGCAACTGTAGGACAGTTTGCCCGCTTTCATATTCACACGTTTTCTGAGTGAGATCTTTCAGAATTACATTAAAGTCCTATTCAGCCCATAGTAAGGAAAACCTTCCATACACCTACACTTTTGAGTAATTTTATAATAGTTTTAATTACTTGCGTGTATATGCAAAAAGCAATGCAAGCATTGAAATTTTGGTGTTTGGTTATTAAAACACAACAGTAAGTTTGGCATGCTTTAGTAAATTAAGAACAGGACAGCAAGCCTTTTGTGGGAACTGCTGTCTGTTAGCCAAAATACGCCGAAGGAAAATGCTCAGCATTCAAAAGTAGGCTTCTGCCAGTCCCTGTAAGCAAGAAGTAGTTGACCAAGAAATACGTAAGTGCTAACATACCAGTTTTTTGTTAAGTTCAAATGAAGAAGCTCTGAAAGGAACATGCACCTAATTAGCAACATATGAAATCAAAGAGAATGCTCATTAGTTTGCACAAAAAATCTGACAGATGGACGTGTACACCGACTGGGATGAATCTTGAGGTGAAAAAAAAGTGCGCTGTTAAGAGCACATCATCAGTTCTGATGATATATAAATATAGAAGCTTTACAGCATTCTCAGAGTTCAAAGAGAGACTTTCTGTTTTCTTTCCAGTTGATAAAGTTCCCTTTGTGATTTTTTTGCATTGTTTTCAATATTTCTCTTCAGTTTTCTTGATAAAATCTTCTTAAAGAGGGTCTGGTAGGACACAGCATTAATGGAACAGTTATCCAGAGAACCAGAGGTGAAATATCTCACTGCATCTTCTACCAGTTACAGTTGTTCAAACAGGCAGGGAACACCATGAACGTAATGAAACATGCCTTTCCATAAAAAGATGACGATGAAAGTAATTAAAAACATCAACCTCTACTCATTCCTCAGGTAGCCAATACCAAAAACATCAAAGCTTCAACAAAACCATCACCATCCACTCAGCTGTAGTAAACTGCAGCTGGAATGCATTCTCTCTTCTTCATTTTGAATCCGTGAAATACTGCCTTTCCAAAATAATGCAGCTATTGATCATTGTCTGTTTTCCTGCAGAACTGTAACACGTGCTTTTCTAGTCCCAGCAGCTATGTAGGTTTAAGAATTTTTCTATCTACATTTTAACAAGAGAAGAAATCAAAATACAAGCCCTTACATTAGAGTTTCTGATCTGAAAAGTGAAGTGATGCCTACACAGGACCACATGTGCCCTATATTATGCTTACCTTATTTTTCCCTTTTAACAAATAAGCAAATTACTAAGCAGAAGAAAGGTAATGAAACACAACGTAAATTTTTTGTAACAAAGTTTGTCGTCAGTGCAGAGCTTATTTTTTTTCAGCAACCAGGTACAACTATTGCTATATTTATATTTTTGTTATCTGGTCTTTTAGGGAAAAACCATCCAGAAGGGCACTTTTGTAGTGTCCGCACCAAACATCCACTATTTGTAAACTTGGTAACTAAATCTTAACATGTTATTGTCTGGGGTACAAATTAGCCTGGTTCCTTCTGTAGAACTAGTAAAAACATCGACAATCACAGAATGGCTCAGGTTGGAAGGGACCTCAAAGCCCACCCAGCCCCAACCCCTGCTGTGGGCAGAGCTGCCCCCCCCCCCCACCACCACCAGCTCAGGCTGCCCAGGGCCCCATGCAACCTGGCCTTGAGCGCCTCCAGGGATGGGGCACCACAGCTTCTCTGGGCAGCTGGGCCAGGCCCTCACTGCCTAAATCCCTCCTAAAGTAAAAAATTTCCTCCTAAAATCTGGATGGCTCATTCCATGATTCTACCATTTCCAGCCTCATAAGCAGAAAAATATTTTAAAGGTCATAAAATTTCACTTGTGAGTTTTCTAAAATTGGTAATTCTGAATGTTTAAGTGAAGTAACACAAAATCAACACCAGGAATACAGAAATTATGCTACCTCTTTTCAATGAACAAAGATATTTGTATCAGATTTCTAGAGAGCTAATTCTTCCTCTTCCTTGCAGATCAACAAATTGAAATTTGACTAGAGATCACGCTGACTGAAAACTAAAGATCCATCAACCTTCCTATGGTTCATACTGTTTTCGTATCTACTTATCTCTGGCCGTATTCTAAACACAATTATAAGCCTGTCAAAAACCATTATCAAACTTCTGACACACTTCTAACCAAAACTCAGTCGAACAGAAAAAGTTAAACATGTCTCTAAAATGGAAGCAACCAAAGTTAATCTGCAACCCCACATCAGTAGACACGACACTACAGACAAGTTGCTGTATTTAACTTTTCCTTTTTCTAGTCTGGGTCTTTACTTGCATGTGAAAAACGGTCAGTACCTGCACAGGACTTTGAAGGGCTATTCTGCAAATGCTACAAGCACTTAGTGTTTGTCAGCCCAGCTATACAAAGATAAAACGACCTAGCCCCTGCAGCAAGGACAATGCCGCTAAAATGAGTGCTTCACCAGTTTATAAAAGGGAACAGCGAGAGAAATTGCCACAATCAAGCTGGAATGTAACTGCAAAGAACTCTCAAATCAGAACAGAACCAGCAATCTGTACACCAGAATCAAGGTGCTCAGCACATAATAAATACTGCTAGCAAGTCTATCTGAGTCAGTGATAACCCACAGACAGAAAAATATCAAGTGCAGAGCCTATTAAAGAGAAGCAGGAACCTCTAACCTTATCCACTAGGCACTTCTTGTTCTAAACTTCAGCATATGAAGTCGTAGAAAATATTCCATGTGTGATTCACTAGACATGGAGGTGAGAAAAACATCGATAAACAAGCGCTGAATATCTCTGAAGACAAAATTGCAGTGACATAAAATTACAATGTCATCTTTCCAAAAATGATGATTTGCTAAACTCAGAAAAGCATATACTCAAAGATGGACTAATTAATATGCTTTTCATCCTATCTCTGAAATACAGGTTGATACTCCTAGTGATTAGTAAGTTTCTGATTTAAACTGGGAATTCATAAGTCAGCATGGACTAGTCGTAACAAACCCTACACAAAAGATATTAGAAAAAAATCTCAGTTTTATGGAGAGTTTTGAAACAACACTTTCATCTGTACACAGAAACTAAATGGAGATTAATCAAATGTGAAGTAAAAGTATAACGCGACCATGTACAGTAACAGAAAGATACTCAGCTTTCCCCATGACTGACGGAGCTATGGATAGGTTTCAGGTAAGATGGATGTAACATGCGTAGCGGAACGTACGCTTCTCAGCCATAAACCTCTCCTTTATTTTTCAACAATTTCTCCAAATTCATTTATCCTTCCATTTTCCTCATGCATTTATGTTAAGGGCCAAGCAACAATGGAAGTACCTACTTCCACCTCAGAGGCAGTTCTTCCAGGGCAGTTCAGAGTAAGCACACAGGCTACACCTTCCCTTGTGCATCCCAAGTGTGTGCCAGTCTTGATGTATTAACCCAGCCACTCATCAATTCCCTTGGAAAAAGACAAGCCATCCCACTCAGACTGTAAATCTCTTTTAAAAACGCTGCAAGAAACAGAATGGCTTAAGATGCAAAAAGTATCCTTTCTGTGACATGTAAAATTAAGTTATGCACGTTATTTATGTACCAGTATGACAGGCATCTTAGAAATGCCTATTAGAAAGGTTACATAAGAGTACACATGACAAGTCAGTGAGTGTATTTTGAATGCTGAGTTTGCTCGACCGTAAGAGTCAGCCTCAGACTGTATTTGGTACATCACACAGGATTTTACCCTGTGCTGGCTTCAGGAAAAGGATGAATTCTGATCTGTTTTCCCATCTCCAAAAAAGCATGGTTAGCAGTATTTTCCCCTTACTACAGAAAGGAGCGCGTTTCCTTCAAGTTACTGACAGAACAGTTAACAAACATGCTCTTTCATTAAAGAGAGACAAATTGAAAAGTGCGGTCATATTTTTTATGTTAGCTTCAACCACAGATGTCCTTTGTCACTGGTCATGATGGATTACTCAGCGCTCTCCAGCCAGGTCAAAAAACATTCTTAGCAGCAGTGCTGAATGACATACATGTTTAGCTCTGCTTCCCTCTGCTCAACATAGCAATATCCCACAATAGAAACTGGACTGCTTTCACTCCACTGCCACATACAATTAGTGGATAGGGCATTCACAGAAAAAGCTTTTACGGGTGAGTATATAGCCTGGGATGCTGAAAAAGACATCTCTCCTTAAGTTGTATCTGTTTGTAGCTGCCAAGAGAAATTGGGAGAAGCAGTGCATGCAGGATAGATAACAGCGATACCAAAACCAACTTCAGAAGTTACATCTAAATGGAATCCTAAAAAAAGACAACACACGTTTTTCACTTGTGCTTGCAGGAATTTCACTGAAGACAGCTTGATATTCGAACTTCTACCCCAAAAACTCAAAAGAGCTGAAATAGACTCTTTCACATGAATGTTAACCTATTAGATTGACTATAAGAATATCTGGCGATATCGGTTTTCCTAATGAAGAGCTTAAATTATGCAACGAAGTAGCAGTTTTATTACAAGCAAGACACTACACAGCACCTTGCAGATTCCAGCTCTTACTAGCTGGAATCATTTTTAACCCAATATAAACATCACATCAGTGTTCTAAAACAATTCTAGGTAATTAGATTTATTTCATGTCCATAGGCTAATATAGGATTGTCAATATAATTTATGTATTAAGTCTACTCAATCCACACACACACAAAAAACAAAAAATGTAAAAACTCAGTCTGAAATCATTAATAGCTTTTATAATTTATAATACAGTCTTATCTGTATATAGATACCAAAGTAAAAAGGTATGAGAAAATAACTGTAAGAAGCCCAACAAAATACACAGGGCGTTAAATCCTATTAATTCACTGAGAGGTGAACATTACAGAATGTAGAAGTTCATCCGATCACACAAGATTAATAACAATGATATAACATAATAGCACAAGCTGAAGAACTCCTAACTTGAATACCCTTACATTTACTAGCCTGTGCGAGCTGCTTACAAGCTTTGTAGTTCTCTATCCACGTCAAATGTTCCTGAGTTTCTCAGGAACTATAGAACATCATTTTTTGTCTATTCTTCTACAGAACAGTGGAAAAAACAAGTTTTCATTTAACCTCTTAACATGTACAGTCATTAGTTGAATTTTTTATCACCTCTTACAAAGACTCCTCTGATACTTGAAGTAAGTCATTACATTTCACACTGTCAATCACTTTTGATTGTATTATATGCCTTGAGTAAAATCAAATGGACGTGTAACTTTGCAGGATCAGGGCTTACTTCTAACTGCTGTGTAATAGTGCAAGCACTGAAGATACAATAACAACAAAAACACTGCAGATTTAACAGCAGATGTCAGTTTTCATTTGTAAAGAAGAAAAACGTACTTAAAACACACAAAATCTACAGACAGCATGTTTTGATTATATCAGTAACATTTGTCACGATATATGCCCTACAAAATCTCTGGGAAGCAAGAAACAACTTGTGGAAAACAGAAAGAATGACTGAAATAAAACTTGATACAAGTGACCTTATTTTAAAACGTCTTTTCCGTATGAAGTTACTTAAGCACACGTATTATAAACCTACCTGTTCTCCAGCCACTGTACATACTATTGCCTAACAATCAGACGGCAGTACTTTTAGATGTTTGCTTTCTATGGGTCTACCGCTCCTCCTAACAGGACTGGGAATCTTATCTGCTTAATGGAATGCTGCCCTAGCTAAATGATGAATTCTGTCTACTGCTTTTCAAATGCACCAACCTTCTCAAAAACACTGGATGGTGTCATCAAACAAAACCTGATGTTCTGAATGATGGTGTCCGTATGCCTCCAGCGTCTTCTATCATGGCGCAGCCAGGCCTGAACAGCTTCATACAGCTCTATCTCTGGAAACCTGCTCAGATGATCATTATCCAAGTAAGACATGAGCTTCTCAAAGCTCAGATATGAAAGGAAGTCAGGTCTGGACATGAGCGGCACAAAATTCTCTAGCAGGAAAGAGTCCAGTTTTTCCCTGACTCCTTCGATGTTTACACCAAAATCATCCAGAAGTCTCATAATTTCTGCACAGTTTTCTAAGCAGATTTTAGCTAAGAGAAAAGAGCAGCAAAATTTTACCACCTCTATAAGCTGGACGTACATGGCAGCCTGAAGTATTTCGTGAACAGTGTTCATACTCAGTTCAATAGTTCCATAATACATGAATTGGAGGACATGACTGAAGCCTGTAGCTGTCAGACCTTTCAAATGGATTTTGTCCTGATCTCGTTCTCGCATGTCAGCTGTGAACATAATCCTGAAGTAATCACTCTGGGTGGCAAGCAGTGCTTTATGGGCCTGAAATTGGTGGTCTTCAATGACAAGTGTGACATCAAGAAGCAATCCCTCCTCATACAGTGCTCTGAATCCAGCAGAGACACTGGTGTCATGGATGGAGGAGCTAAACCCTTCCACGTCCCCTGCCATGAATCACCTGAGGAAAAAATAAAATAAAAATAAAAATAAATTATTTCTAGTAATGAACATATCACAAGCTCTTCCTGACCAGATAAATGCAAACAAAAAAAAGTTACTTTCATCGAGACTTAGAAGTCTTCCCCATCCTTCTTGTTTTCTCTTCAGCTGAAAAATTAACTTAAGACTTAAAACTGAAGCTTTAGTTACTTCCCACCCCAAAATATTCTCCTTTTAAAGAAAAGGTAATGAACGAGAATAGCTATAAAATAACACCAAAATGATTCCTCATTTCAAACTACTCAGAGGTCAGGATAATGAATACACGATGCCAACTTTGTCACTGTTCTCTTCCTCCCCTCCTCTATCTTTCTGAAGTTAAGTCAGGAAAGTAATAAACTGCTAAACACTAAGGCCATAGGAGGCACTGGCAGGATTACGTGACAATAAATGATATTCAGCATACTGAGTTTGGTGAAGCTTAAGTGTTTATTAAGCATTTGAATATTAATAAACATATAGCGCTACTTCTGCGCAAGCTCGAGTCAACTGCAAATAAGCAAAAAAAAAAAAAAAAGAAGAAAAAAACCCAGAAAACCAACTCAATGCCCTGTTAAGGAAACTAAATATTTGGTTAAAAAAAAAAAAAAAAAAAAAAACTGCATCAGAAACTACTCAAAAATATAAGAATTTCTCAACATCTTGCTCCTGACTTATAGCTGGGGGGTAGCTCCATTAAAAAGCCTGAACTAAACAAATAATTTATCACCATTCCCAAAGGCAACAGTGCGCTCCACTCCCCCCGTCTGTCATTCTGGAATCTGAGCTCCTCCTGCCTACTTTGTGCATTTTTGGTGTTTCTTGGATAGCTCAGGAAAGCCCATGCAACTCATAAACCTGAGAGAAAATAAACTGTGGGGAATACCAAATACAGAGAGTTTGGCACCAGGACAGACCCGATGCAGAGGGCAGGGCATCACACATAAGCAGGAAAATGGTGGAAGGGTAACACCTTCCCTTTTGGCGTTATTAATCCATTACAACTGGCTCAGCAGTTTCTGTTTATCTTCAGCCCGCTTTAAATCACACTGGAACATTCATTCAGACTGTAATTTTTACATTTAATTATTTAACTCTCAAATTCCCGTGCCTGTTAATAACTGGAAGGAGTAGTGTATTGGTACTGGTAACCCACACAAAAAGCCAAGTAACATCAAGATCCACACACCTAACAAACTGCTAATTTTCATGGCTACGGAGTGTTAAAACAGAGTTCTGACACTGAGATGACGGAGTTGGCCAAGGTTTCACAAGTTCAGAGAGCAGTTACCACACTGTATCCAGCTCCCTAAGCACCACATTCTAACTGCTGCCATTTTAACTGATGTGTATCTGATTAGACTCCAGAAGCACTTAATGATCTCCTCATTCCAACTCATCCACACCCATCCTGGGAAGAAAAAAGGGAGATTTTCTTTGTCCATAGAAAACTACAACAGTGAGTGGGTGTTTGTAGCCACACCTCACGGAACTCTCTCCACTCCCACACCGTCGAAGCCTGCTGACAATGGAGTTGTCAGGAGTTCATGAAAACTGAGGCCTGAAAAGAAAACTCAAACTCCTCAAGGTAAAGGCAGCAGCAAGAGACAAAGCTGTCAATCCAATCACTTTCTCGGCACTATCCATGACAGTGCACTTCCCTCAATGTCCCTGAAGACAGAGAGAAAATTCAAGCTGCTCTGGAGCTACGTATTTTGAGTCCCTTGCTCCTGAATATAGCATATCTCTACCAGAACGGAAAATAACTGTCAACCACTTTTTTCTTAGTTGTTGATCATTCTTGTACAAAAGCAGGCAATGAAAGAACTACTTATCTCAGAAAGAAGCACCAAAGTGATGAGGAAGCATAAAGCCTGGCTTCAGTCACATGCTTTCCAATAGGATTTATGATACCAAATACAGGACAAGCACGAATATTAGCATTTTTTCTTTCATTAGAACATTTGTAATACCCTCTTTCCACTCCCCGCTCTCTGATGTTGAACTCACACTTCAAATTTCGTAAGGAGAAAAGACTGATGGTCACTTGGCTTTTACTGCCACCTCCCCATTTCCATAGAATACACAGCAACTTGAAACAACTACTTCTCATGGAACTCGAACCAGGGGCTCAAAGGCGAACAGAATTCTCAAACAGTACAACTGGGTAAGCTGCATTTCTTCAGGAGATCAACCAAGATGTGTGCCTCAGCTCCAACTCCAAGATGAATTGAGGTGACAGGACATAAGGACAGTTGGAATTTGCAAATGTGAGATGTGAACAGACTAACAGAGGAATATATATTTAAAAGACCAAAAAAAAGCAACATGTTACTCCAGAAATAATGGGATCTCCCGTCACATAGGCTCACACAGGTGCAAATCTCAAGGGAAAGTCTTCTTCAAAACAGTACACATTGCTGCATACAGAAAGAACATCAAAGAACAGTACCAATAAGCTCCAAAAGACACGCTGGGGTCTTTTCCCTTAACTTGAAAAAGATAATTACGTTATATGTATTCCACAAATAAGAAGAGAGAAACTCAGGGCCTTAAAAGAGCACCGTGACCACCCTCAAAGAAACAGCAAGTGAAGATAAGCAGAGACAAATCTGATAAGGTAAAAGCACCAACTCCAGAGGAGTGCTTCCAAAGTTCCTTTCAAGCACAAAAATGAGCGAGTATGTCGTGAGATCCCACATGCAGCATCAGACAGCTCTGGGCAGCCTGCTCACAACAACAGGCTTGGACCGCACAGCCTCCAGAGGTCCACTCCAACCTCAGCCATCCTGTCATCAGGTTGCTTTTTAAAGCAACTGCACTGATTTTTATTAAATGAAAATTACATAAAAAAAAAAAAGACAAAAACCATCAGAAATAAACAGTTACCACTCAAATTTTCAATGTATCAAAAAAGTAAGGTGGTAGGAATCACCAAAATGCGTTAAATAAATACGGCATCGAGGGAACACTTATTAGGTTCCAGTCTTCACATCTCCCTGAAGGTGATTACTTGGTAAAAATATATAAAAATAGGAAGTCGGACACAAAACTCTACAACGGAGGCAGGTAATCAACACTCTGACATTCTTATTTCAGAATGTTTCAAAAACTGTGTAGTTTCAAGTCATTTAATTCTTCTTTTCACATCTCTTGTATTATTTTCAGTAAATCTACATTTTTCAATACCAAAATATGTTTCATTGCACGCATCAAACTGCTTTCAATGGATTACTTAAGAAGAGCCAAAAATGTGAAGACTTCTCCATAACCCATCTAAAGAAGTTTCAGAATTTTACAAGTAACATGGGAAAGAATACTTGTCTCCCTCTACTAAATGAGTAAATTTCCCTTTACTGATACTAAACCATACGTGATATCAGAAGTTATAATTTTCTTTACAATCCAAAAATGCATTGGGCAGCGCATTCATTTTAACAAGGGGTTAAAATAATACAGAGACTGGATGACATAACAGTTAAATGCATATTATGACCAAGTGGGAAAACTCTTCATTTCTAAAGCTAGTACACGAAGTCAAAAGCAAATGGCAGTGCGGCCATTCGAATAATAGAAAAGCATAACAAAATACAAATGAAGCCATTTTCCTAAAGCACAGCTATCTTCATTCCTCCCACACGCTTTCAATCTTAGATGTAATTCTATGCGCTATTCAAATGCTGCAGCTTATTTCCCAGAAGATAATAACGTAACATTTTTTCCCTATTTTCAATAAAAATGCAAAATTCAAGAGTTATAGCTTTTTCCACCCGTGCAAATCACAATAGCTCACTTGATTTGAAGGAAGACGTAGCCTACAGTAGTCTGTAAGAAAATTGGAACAAAAAGAAAATCCAACCTATAAACAATGAAGGGAAAAAAAAAATCCAAGTTGACGTTCTGCATTGTCCTGCGCATACTGGAGCTGATCAGTATAATGCAGTACAGGAAGGAAGACTCTCTGCTGGAGGAAAAAAAAAAAAAAAAAAACCAACAACGAGAAATACTCAACCTTATTCGCTTTTCCTGACATTTCTTCCTCTTTTAGCACACAGTGCATTACAGCGTCTACTCTGCCGTGACTGTAAAAGCTCTTTCTTGGAACATCGATTTCTCATCTTTATTCTGCAGTTGTAACAGAAGTCTGAAAACCCTGTTCCAGACTATTTTTCTTGCCAAACAAGGAGAACCTTCTTTACTCAGAGTGTCAGAGGCTTAGAGGCACAAGCAGAAGAGAGGGAGGCTCAGTGCACAAGCTACTGAGAATGAAGTTACGGAATACTCGTTTGTGGTTCATTGTGGCCCTGCTTGAGAATCTATCCAAAAGCACAATTTCCTTGGGGGCAAAAAGAAAAATAAAATGCACTACAAAGAAGTGTCTACATTTCATATGTAAGCTCGTATCCACTTCCTAGGGATAGAAACGTATTGTTCTAGTAAAGCAGTAATATACTCCAGCACACCGTCTGAAAGGCAGATTTCTGTTTTCCTCTCCTGCTGTTCCTTAATATCTCATTTGTGATGCTGAGACAGAACTAGCCTCCTTACAAAATACTACTTTGTTCATTCCACCTGTCTCCTGGAAATTCTGAGAAAGCATCTACATGAGCACAGCTGAACGACAATTTTTCACAGAACAGAAAGCTGTACCGACAGATTAGACAAAAAGATATTTCACCAGACATACAGAGCTGTGCTTTGGTATCACGGTACTAAAATAGAGCATAAAACCCAAAAATCTGTTCCTTCCATCCCATTCCTTTCATCTGTCAAACGCATGCATTTCAATGCAAATTTTAAAGCCAGTACGTGTGCTTTCTGTAGCACCGCACATAGCAAAAACTGCTTTGAGTTCAATTCTTTGACCCTAACATTGTTCAAAGTGGCACATTCCTGCACTAACAGGACATGTCTCCGTAGTCAAATTTCACACATATGTATGAAAATGCTATACATACAAGTAAAACGTTTCCAATTACTCAAACTCACCACCAGGCCTTTGAATGCAGCCAGATATGCAGTGAGTCTATCGACACATTTACACAGTACAGACAACGCTCCCTCGTAAATTAAATCTGTTAACATGGTTTGACACTGAACTATTAAACTTTGGCTGAGCCATCATTTTTTCCTCACAATTCCCCACTAACAGCAAAGGTAGGAATTACCTAAAAGTGAGAAAGACCAATAACCAGTAGCTATCAAAACTTTCAGTTTCTGGAATAATTGCAGATGCAGGAAACAAAATACATAAGTAAATAATGACCAAGTTTCTGCATATGTCAAATCCTTCATATGCTAAGCTTTGGAACCAGTTTCTCTTAAATCCATCAACACTGTCTGGTAGGCTCACACTGAAGACTTCCCGCAGCCCGAGGCGAGTGTTCCCAAAGGACCAGGTTGCTCCAGAAGCGTGGAGCTGCAAGCTGTTCAGCAGGAGCACCACGCTGCCACAGCTCCACAAACTAACTCTTGGGTTCTCCTGAGAACTACCCACTACACGTAGGATTTCTCTTAGTGGCACGCATCAGATGCTGACTGCTCCTTTTACAGCCTTCACCGGTGCTGCTACCTGCAAGCAATCCGCACCAGCTTGTAACAGCTGTGGCGCTTTTGCAATGCATCAGCTGCCTGAGGTCACTGTGGTTATGCTAGAAGTATCATCAGAACTAGCTGTGACCAAACGTACTACAATTAGGTACGGACTGTCTCAGCGCAGGGTGGTTATACGTCACACTGGAAGTGCACGGTGACTGCTCTCACGGAGTACCACAAAAACACAAAGCACACGTGCTGCTGCCCTTATTTGCAGGTACTCATAATGGATAACTTTTCAACGCGTACTGCTTTCTGTTCTTAAAAATTGGCATCATAACTCAATTTAGTCTTTCTGCGCAGAAGGATACAAATGTTACAAGCACAAAAAAGAATCAGAACCATTTTGTTTTAAAATACTGTAGTAGAGCGTAGGTTTCACATACACTGAATTTAGATGAATACCGGCAGATTTTACATCACAAAGTTCTCATTTTACAACAGTAGCCACCAGAGAACAAAACGCACACCCCAGATGAGCTCTTAAATCAAGCCCTGGGATGATCATCAAAAGAACTCTGATGAAAGTACATGCCCGACAAACTTTTCTAAAGGCTGCCAGACATATGCATCAGCTGTAGCTGCTTGACCAGTTTAACCTCACTAAATCTAAACTCAGTTTCTGTCTCATAAATTAACAGTAATGAGGTATACATTAGTTTCTCGCAGTATTATGTGCATTAGGTGGATGATGTAACTGCACTTGCCAGACATCAAAATAGCTTTGAACCATTTGGCTAAAATATCAGTGCAGCTCCACCTGTACATAAAACCACTCTCCTTGCTTGGAGCAAGCTCAGCCCAATCTTGTTCCGGTTACATTTACCAATGCCAGGAACCCAGACTAAAATATTTCTTACAGAACCAGGAGAATGAGAATCTACAAGAAAAGCTTGCATCACTAATATGTAAGAGGTAAATGATGGCAGTGATGAAAACAATACATTTGCCACTGCTCTTAAAGACAGGACCACCCTACCCTAAGTGTCGGCATTCTTTGTTATAAAAAAAATATATCTGCATCATTTTATCAAATGCCAGGATTATTAATAACCATTTTCTCATTGTCAAGATACTTACTAAGAAAATTACGCTGCAATTTGTACAGAAAAGTAGCAAGTCAACTATTTCCTACTCAGTAGCAAAAATCTAATTCTATTAATTTACAGGAGCGTTTGGGCTGTTAGAATAATAAATGGTAATGAGCAGGAAGTGATATTTATTTTAGTAAAAATAATTCTAGTACAATTTAGGATACTTTAACCACGCCTTAAAACTCAATGTCTTTTTCGTTCCTATCAGTAAATTCATTGCTAACTTAGTGCCACCCTTAGAAGCCCTTTGAGAAAGTACGACTGAAGAGATTGAGCCCTTCGTGCAAGGCACAGCATTCACCTCCACTGCCAAATGCCAACTTCATTTGTCAGAAAGACAGAAAGCTTCCCCAAACTGGCAGCTCCATACACGAGAAAGACCCAGTACCTCCAGACTGAGCCCGGCAGTTACCTGGCCCGCTCTGCCTGCTGAAAGGCAAATCAGCACGTGAAGATCCATACCAGCCATAGGATGTAATTAAGGAAAGTGAAAGGAGATGAGTGACAGTGGGAAAGTTTATAGAACATGTGGTGGAAATCAAACACGTGGGCTAGATGTGGGGAGGAACAACACGGCAAGGAGGCCGACACGCAGTGGTGTGGTGAGGGACCCGATTGTGACCTGGGGCAATGGCAGTGGAAGTGCTGGCTTTCATCTGAGGAACAACTCTACGACACAGCAAAGAAGCCAGCAGGGTGCAGATTGCAGCAGTGCTGCCTTTTTATCAAGGAACAATTTTATGGCAACGCTAATTTTCTTCTAAAAGAAAGGGGGAAAAAAGAAAAACGCTTCCTGTTTTTAAGCGATATTTACGTATTAACCAACCCAGCTCAAAAGGACCAGCACCAACCCTGAGCGGCTGCCTGCTCCTTCTACTAATAATTACTATTTCTCCGCTAAGAACTACTATTTTCCGAACGCTGCCGACCGCCAACGGCCGGCACTCGGTGACTGACCTACTTCAGCTCGCCCCCTGACGCGCCCACACCGCCCCGCAGCGCGGGAGCTGCCCCGAGGGCCGCGGCTGGGAGCCCCCGGCCGCGCTCGGCTCTCCCGCGGAGGCCGGACCGGCGAGGGGGGCAAAGCGGGAGGCCCGGGGGCGGCTACACCTACCTCTCGGCGGCAGCGGTGCCGCGGGGCCGCGGCTCCTCCCGCTGAGCCGGCGGAGAGGGTGCCCCGTGCGGAGCATAAAGCCGGAGGCGGCGGGCCGCGCCGGGGGCCGAGCAGAGGGGCAGCAGCCGAGGCACGGCCGGGAGGAGGAGGAGACGGAGGAGGAAGGGGGGAACCCGGGCTTCCTCCTCCCCGCCGTCCGCGGTCGGGG